>NW_027149974.1:0-188977 GCF_031143425.1 Pleurodeles waltl | reverse complement strand
TAGAGACCTAGGGGAATCCAAGATGGGGTGACTTGTGGGGCTCTGACCAGGTTCTGTTACCCAGAATCCGTTGCAAACCTCAAAATTTGGCTAAACAAAACACATTTTCCTCACATTTCGGTGACAGAACGTTGTGGAATCTGAGAGGAGCCACACATTTCCTTCCACCCAGCGTTCCCCCAAGTCTCCTGATAACAATGATACCCCACTTGTGGGGGTAGGCCTAGCTCCGGAGACAGGAAATCCCCCAAAACACAACGTGGACACATCCCATTTTTTGACAGAAAACAGAGGTGTTTTTTGCAAAGTGCCTACCTGTAGATTTTGGCCTCTAGCTCAGCCGGCACCTAGATAAACCTAACAAACCTGTGCATTTCTTAAAACTAGAGACCTAGGGAAATCCAAGATGGGGTGACTTGTGGGGCTCTGACCGGGTTCTGTTACCCAGAATCCTTTGCAAACCTCAAAATTTGGCTAAAAAAAACACATTTTCCTCACATTTCGGTGACAGAACGTTGTGGAATCAGAGAGGAGCCACACATTTACTTCCACCCAACGTTCCCCCAAGTCTCCTGATAAAAATGATACCTCTCTTGTGTGGGTAGGCCTAGCACCGGCGACAGGAAATCCCCCAAAACACAACGTGGACACATCCCATTTTTTGACAGAAAACAGAGGTGTTTTTTGCAAAGTGCCTACCTGTAGATTTTGGCCTCTAACTCAGCCGGCACCTAGGGAAACCTACCAAGCCTGTGCATTTTTGACAAACTAGAGACCGAGGGGAATCCAAGATGGGGTGACTTGTGGGGCTCTGACCAGGTTCTGTTACCCAGAATCCTTGGCAAACCTCAAAATTTGGCTAAAAAAAACACATTTTTCTCACATTTCGGTGACAGAAATTTGTGGAATCTGAGAGGAGCCACACATTTCCTTCTGCCCAGCGTTCCTCCAAGTCTCCCGATAAAAATGATTCCTCACTTGTGTGGGTAGGCCTAGTGCCCGCGACAGGAAATGCCCCAAAACACAACTTGGACACATCCCATTTTTTGACAGAAAACAGAGGTGTTTGTTGCAAAGTGCCTACCTGTAGATTTTGGCCTCTAGCTCAGCCGGCACCCAGGGAAACCTACCAAACCTGTGCATTTTTGAAGACTAGAGACCAAGGGGAATCCAAGATGGGGTGACTTGTGGAGCTCTGACCAGGTTCTGTTACCCAGAATCCTTTGCAAACCTCAAATTTGGCTAAAAAAACACATTTTCCTCACATTTCGGTGACAGAAAGTTCTGGAATCTAAGAGGAGCCAGATATTTCCTTCCACCCAGCGTTCCCCCAAGTCTCGCGATACAAATGATACCTCACTTGTGTGGGTAGGCCTAGCGTCCGCGACAGGAAATGCCCCAAAACACAACGTGGGCACATCCCATTTTTTGACAGAAAACAGAGGTGTTTTCTGCAAAGTGCCTACCTGTAGATTTTGGCCTCTAGCTCAGCCGGCACCTAGATAAACCTACCAAACCTGTGCATTTTTTAAAACTAGAGACCTAGGGAAATCCAAGATGGGGTGACTTGTGGGGCTCTGACCGGGTTCTGTTACCCAGAATCCTTTGCAAACCTCAAAATTTGGCTAAAAAAAACACATTTTCCTCACATTTCGGTGACAGAAAGTTCTGGAATCTAAGAGGAGCCAGATATTTCCTTCCACCCAGCGTTCCCCCAAGTCTCGCGATACAAATGATACCTCACTTGTGTGGGTAGGCCTAGCGTCCGCGACAGGAAATGCCCCAAAACACAACGTGGACACATCCCATTTTTTGACAGAAAACAGAGGTGTTTTCTGCAAAGTGCCTACCTGTAGATTTTGGCCGCTAGCTCGGCCGGCACCTGGGGAAACCTACCAAACCTGTGCCTTTTTGAAAACTAGAGACCTAGGGGAATCCAAGATGGGGTGACTTGTGGTGCTCTGACCAGGTTCTGTTACCCAGAATCCGTTGCAAACCTCAAAATTTGGCTAAAAAAAACACATTTTCCTCACATTTCGGTGACAGAACGTTGTGGAATCTGAGAGGAGCCACACATTTCCTTCCACCCAGCGTTCCCCCAAGTCTCCTGATAAAAATGATACCTCACTTGTGTGGGTAGGCCTAGCGCCGGAGACAGGAAATCCCCCAAAACACAACGTGGACACATCCCATTTTTTGACAGAAAACAGAGGTGTTTTTTGCAAAGTGCCTACCTGTAGATTTTGGCCTCTAACTCAGCCGGCACCTAGGGAAACCTATCAAACCTGTGCATTTTTGAAAACTAGAGACCTAGGGGAATCCAAGATGGGGTGACTTGTGGGTCTCTGACCAGGTTCTGTTACCCAGAATCCTTTGCAAACCTCAAAATTTGGCTGAAAAAACACATTTTCCTCACATTTCGGTGACAGACAGTTCTGGAATCTGAGAGGACCACAAATTTCCTTCCACTCAGCGTTCCACCAAGTCTCCCGATAAAAATTATACCTCACTTGTGTGGGTAGGCCTAGGGCCCGCGACAGGAAATGCCCCAAAACACAGAGTGGACACATCCCATTTTTTGACAGAAAACAGAGGTGTTTTTTGCAAAGTGCCTACCTGTAGATTTTGGCCTCTAGCTCAGCCGGCACCTAGATAAACCTACCAAACCTGTGCATTTTTTAAAACTAGAGACCTAGGGAAATCCAAGATGGGGTGACTTGTGGGGCTCTGACCGGGTTCTGTTACCCAGAATCCTTTGCAAATCTCAAAATTTGGCTAAAAAAAACACATTTTCCTCACATTTCGGTGACAGAACGTTGTGGAATCAGAGAGGAGCCACACATTTACTGCCACCCAACGTTCCCCCCAAGTCTCCTGATAAAAATGATACCTCACTTGTGTGGGTAGGCCTAGCACCGGCGACAGGAAATCCCCCAAAACACAACGTGGAGACATCCCATTTTTTGACAGAAAACAGAGGTGTTTTTTGCAAAGTGCCTACCTGTAGATTTTGGCCTCTAACTCAGCCGGCACCTAGGGAAACCTACCAAACCTGTGCATTTTTGAAGTCTAGAGACCAAGGGGAATCCAAGATGGGGTGACTTGTGGAGCTCTGACCAGGTTCTGTTACCCAGAATCCTTTGCAAACCTCAAATTTGGCTAAAAAAACACATTTTCCTCACATTTCGGTGACAGAAAGTTCTGGAATCTAAGAGGAGCCAGATATTTCCTTCCACCCAGCGTTCCCCCAAGTCTCGCGATACAAATGATACCTCACTTGTGTGGGTAGGCCTAGCGTCCGCGACAGGAAATGCCCCAAAACACAACGTGGACACATCCCATTTTTTGACAGAAAACAGAGGTGTTTTCTGCAAAGTGCCTACCTGTAGATTTTGGCCGCTAGCTCGGCCGGCACCTAGGGAAACCTACCAAACCTGTGCATTTTTGAAAACTAGAGACCTAGGGGAATCCAAGATGGGGTGACTTGTGGGTCTCTGACCAGGTTCTGTTACCCAGAATCCTTTGCAAACCTCAAAATTTGGCTGAAAAAACACATTTTCCTCACATTTCGGTGACAGAAAGTTGTGGAATCAGAGAGGAGCCACACATTTACTTCCACCCAACGTTCCCCCAAGTCTCCTGATAAAAATGATACCTCACTTGTGTGGGTAGGCCTAGCGCCGGAGACAGGAAATCCCCCAAAACACAACGTGGACACATCCCATTTTTTTACAGAAAACAGAGGTGTTTTTTGCAAAGTGCCTACCTGTAGATTTTGGCCTCTAACTCAGCCGGCACCTAGGGAAACCTATCAAACCTGTGCATTTTTGAAAACTAGAGACCTAGGGGAATCCAAGATGGGGTGACTTGTGGAGCTCTGACCAGGTTCTGTTAGCCAGAATCCTTTGCAAACCTCAAAATTTGGCTGAAAAAACACATTTTCCTCACATTTCGGTGACAGACAGTTCTGGAATCTGAGAGGACCACAAATTTCGTTCCACTCAGCGTTCCCCCAAGTCTCCCGATAAAAATTATACCTCACTTGTGTGGGTAGGCCTAGCGCCCGCGACAGGAAATGCCCCAAAACACAGAGTGGACACATCCCATTTTTTGACAGAAAACAGAGGTGTTTTTTGCAAAGTGCCTACCTGTAGATTTTGGCCTCTAGCTCAGCCGGCACCTAGATAAACCTACCAAACCTGTGCATTTTTTAAAACTAGAGACCTAGGGAAATCCAAGATGGGGTGACTTGTGGGGCTCTGACCGGGTTCTGTTACCCAGAATCCTTTGCAAACCTCAAAATTTGGCTAAAAAAAACACATTTTCCTCACATTTCAGTGACAGAACGTTGTGGAATCAGAGAGGAGCCACACATTTACTTCCACCCAACGTTCCCCCAAGTCTCCTGATAAAAATGATACCTCACTTGTGTGGGTAGGCCTAGCACCGGCGACAGGAAATCCCCCAAAACACAACGTGGAGACATCCCATTTTTTGACAGAAAACAGAGGTGTTTTTTGCAAAGTGCCTACCTGTAGATTTTGGCCTCTAACTCAGCCGGCACCTAGGGAAACCTACCAAACCTGTGCATTTTTGAAGACTAGAGACCGAGGGGAATCCAAGATGGGGTGACTTGTGGAGCTCTGACCAGGTTCTGTTACCCAGAATCCTTTGCAAACCTCAAATTTGGCTAAAAAAAACACAGTTTCCTCACATTTCGGTTACAGAAAGTTCTGGAATCTAAGAGGAGCCAGATATTTCCTTCCACGCAGCGTTCCCCCAAGTCTCGCGATAAAAATGATACCTCAATTGTGTGGGTAGGCCTAGCGTCCGCGACAGGAAATGCCCCAAAACACAACGTGGACACATCCCATTTTTTTACAGAAAACAGAGGTGTTTTCTGCAAAGTGCCTACCTGTAGATTTTGGCCGCTAGCTCGGCCGGCACCTGGGGAAACCTACCAAACCTGTGCCTTTTTGAAAACTAGAGACCTAGGGGAATCCAAGATGGGGTGACTTGTGGGGCTCTGACCAGGTTCTGTTACCCAGAATCCTTTGCAAACCTCAAAATTTGGCTGAAAAAGCATATTTTCCTCACATTTCGGTGACAGACAGTTCTGGAATCTGAGAGGAGCCACAACTTTCCTTCCACTCAGCGTTCCCCCAAGTCTCCCGATAAAAATGATACCTCACTTCTGTGGGTAGGCCTAGCGCCAGCAACAGGAAATGCCCCAAAACAGAACGTGGACACATCCCATTTTTTGACAGAAAACAGAGGTGTTTTTTTGCAAAGTGCCTACCTCTAGATTTTGGCCTCCAACTCAGCCGGCACCTAGGGAAACCTACCAAACCTGTGCATTTTTGAAAACTAGAGACCTAGGGGAATCCAAGATGGGGTGACTTGTGGGGCTCTGACCAGGTTCTGTTACCCAGAATCCGTTGCAAACCTCAAAATTTGGCTAAAAAAACACATTTCCCTCACATTTCGGTGACAGAAAGTTCTGGAATCTGAGAGGAGCCACAAATTTCCTTCCGCCCGGCATTCCCCCAAGTCTCCCGATAAAAATGATACCTCACTTGTGTGGGTAGGCCTAGCGCCCGCGACAGGAAATGCCCCAAAACACAACGTGGACACATCCCATTTTTTGACAGAAAACAGAGGTGTTTTTTGCAAAGTGCCTACCTGTAGATTTTGGCCTCTAGCTCAGCCGGCACCCAGGGAAACCTACCAAACCAGTGCATTTTTGAAGACTAGAGACCGAGGGGAATCCAAGATGGGGTGACTTGTGGAGCTCTGACCAGGTTCTGTTACCCAGAATCCTTTGCAAACCTCAAATTTGGCTAAAAAAAACACAGTTTCCTCACATTACGGTTACAGAAAGTTCTGGAATCTAAGAGGAGCCAGATATTTCCTTCCACCCAGCGTTCCCCCAAGTCTCGCGATAAAAATGATACCTCAATTGTGTGGGTAGGCCTAGCGTCCGCGACAGGAAATGCCCCAAAACACAACGTGGACACATCCCATTTTTTGACAGAAAACAGAGGTGTTTTCTGCAAAGTGCCTACCTGTAGATTTTGGCAGCTATCTCGGCCGGCACCTGGGGAAACCTACCAAACCTGTGCCTTTTTGAAAACTAGAGACCTAGGGGAATCCAAGATGGGGTGACTTGTGGGGCTCTGACCAGGTTCTGTTACCCAGAATCCTTTGCAAACCTCAAAATTTGGCTGAAAAAGCACATTTTCCTCACATTTCGGTGACAGACAGTTCTGGAATCTGAGAGGAGCCACAACTTTCCTTCCACTCAGCGTTCCCCCAAGTCTCCCGGTAAAAATGATACCTCACTTGTGTGGGTAGGCCTAGCGCCGGCGACAGGAAATGCCCCAAAACAGAACGTGGACACATCCCATTTTTTTACAGAAAACAGAGGTGTTTTTTGCAAAGTGCCTACCTGTAGATTTTGGCCTCTAGCTCAGCCGGCACCTAGAGAAACCTACCAAACCTGTGCATTTTTGAAAACTAGAGACCTAGGGATATCCAAGATGGGGTGACTTGTGGGGCTCTGGCCAGGTTCTGTTACCCAGAATCCTTTGCAAACCTCAAAATTTGGCTAAAAAAACACATTTTCCTCACATTTCGGTGACAGAACGTTGTGGAATCTGAGAGAAGCCACACATTTCCTTCCACCCAGTGTTCCCCCAAGCCTCCTGAGAAAAATGATATCTCACTTGTGTGGGTAGGCCTAGCGCCGGCGACAGGAAATCCCCCAAAACACAACGTGGACACATCCCATTTTTTGACAGAAAACAGAGGTGTTTTTTGCAAAGTACCTACCTGTAGATTTTGGCCTCTAGCTCAGCCGGCACCTAGGGAAACCTACCAAACCTGTGCATTTTTGAAAACTAGAGACCTAGGGGAATCCAAGATGGGGTGACTTGTGGGGCTCTGACCAGGTTCTGTTACCCAGAATCCGTTGCAAACCTCAAAATTTGGCTAAAAAAACAAATTTCCCTCAGATTTCGGTGACAGAAAGTTCTGGAATCTGAGAGGAGCCACAAATTTCCTTCTGCCCGGCATTCCCGCAAGTCTCCCGATAAAAATGATACCTCACTTGTGTGGGTAGGCCTAGCGCCCGCGACAGGAAATGCCCCAAAACACAACGTGGACACAACTCATTTTTTGACAGAAAACAGAGGTGTTTTCTGCAAAGTGCCTACCTGTAGATTTTGGCCGCTAGCTCGGCCGGCACCTGGGGAAACCTACCAAACCTGTGCATTTTTGAAGTCTAGAGACCAAGGGGAATCCAAGATGGGGTGACTTGTGGAGCTCTGACCAGGTTCTGTTACCCAGAATCCTTTGCAAACCTCAAATTTGGCTAAAAGAACACATTTTCCTCACATTTCGGTGACAGAAAGTTCTGGAATCTAAGAGGAGCCAGATATTTCCTTCCACCCAGCGTTCCCCCAAGTCTCGCGATACAAATGATACCTCACTTGTGTGGGTAGGCCTAGCGTCCGCAACAGGAAATGCCCCAAAACACAACGTGGACACATCCCATTTTTTGACAGAAAACAGAGGTGTTTTCTGCAAAGTGCCTACCTGTAGATTTTGGCCGCTAACTCGGCCGGCACCTGGGGAAACCTACCAAACCTGTGCATTTTTGAAAACTAGAGACCTAGGGGAATCCAAGATGGGGTGACTTGTGGGTCTCTGACCAGGTTCTGTTACCCAGAATCCTTTGCAAACCTCAAAATTTGGCTGAAAAAACACATTTTCCTCACATTTCGGTGACAGAACGTTGTGGAATCAGAGAGGAGCCACACATTTACTTCCACCCAACGTTCCCCCAAGTCTCCTGATAAAAATGATACCTCACTTGTGTGGGTAGGCCTAGCGCCGGAGACAGGAAATCCCCCAAAACACAACGTGGACACATCCCATTTTTTTACAGAAAACAGAGGTGTTTTTTGCAAAGTGCCTACCTGTAGATTTTGGCCTCTAACTCAGCCGGCACCTAGGGAAACCTATCAAACCTGTGCATTTTTGAAAACTAGAGACCTAGGGGAATCCAAGATGGGGTGACTTGTGGAGCTCTGACCAGGTTCTGTTAGCCAGAATCCTTTGCAAACCTCAAAATTTGGCTGAAAAAACACATTTTCCTCACATTTCGGTGACAGACAGTTCTGGAATCTGAGAGGACCACAAATTTCGTTCCACTCAGCGTTCCCCCAAGTCTCCCGATAAAAATTATACCTCACTTGTGTGGGTAGGCCTAGCGCCCGCGACAGGAAATGCCCCAAAACACAGAGTGGACACATCCCATTTTTTGACAGAAAACAGAGGTGTTTTTTGCAAAGTGCCTACCTGTAGATTTTGGCCTCTAGCTCAGCCGGCACCTAGATAAACCTACCAAACCTGTGCATTTTTTAAAACTAGAGACCTAGGGAAATCCAAGATGGGGTGACTTGTGGGGCTCTGACCGGGTTCTGTTACCCAGAATCCTTTGCAAACCTCAAAATTTGGCTAAAAAAAACACATTTTCCTCACATTTCAGTGACAGAACGTTGTGGAATCAGAGAGGAGCCACACATTTACTTCCACCCAACGTTCCCCCAAGTCTCCTGATAAAAATGATACCTCACTTGTGTGGGTAGGCCTAGCACCGGCGACAGGAAATCCCCCAAAACACAACGTGGAGACATCCCATTTTTTGACAGAATACAGAGGTGTTTTTTGCAAAGTGCCTACCTGTAGATTTTGGCCTCTAACTCAGCCGGCACCTAGGGAAACCTACCAAACCTGTGCATTTTTGAAGACTAGAGACCAAGGGGAATCCAAGATGGGGTGACTTGTGGAGCTCTGACCAGGTTCTGTTACCCAGAATCCTTTGCAAACCTCAAATTTGGCTAAAAAAAACACAGTTTCCTCACATTTCGGTTACAGAAAGTTCTGGAATCTAAGAGGAGCCAGATATTTCCTTCCACGCAGCGTTCCCCCAAGTCTCGCGATAAAAATGATACCTCAATTGTGTGGGTAGGCCTAGCGTCCGCGACAGGAAATGCCCCAAAACACAACGTGGACACATCCCATTTTTTGACAGAAAACAGAGGTGTTTTCTGCAAAGTGCCTACCTGTAGATTTTGGCCGCTAGCTCGGCCGGCACCTGGGGAAACCTACCAAACCTGTGCCTTTTTGAAAACTAGAGACCTAGGGGAATCCAAGATGGGGTGACTTGTGGGGCTCTGACCAGGTTCTGTTACCCAGAATCCTTTGCAAACCTCAAAATTTGGCTGAAAAAGCATATTTTCCTCACATTTCGGTGACAGACAGTTCTGGAATCTGAGAGGAGCCACAACTTTCCTTCCACTCAGCGTTCCCCCAAGTCTCCCGATAAAAATGATACCTCACTTCTGTGGGTAGGCCTAGCGCCAGCAACAGGAAATGCCCCAAAACAGAACGTGGACACATCCCATTTTTTGACAGAAAACAGAGGTGTTTTTTTGCAAAGTGCCTACCTCTAGATTTTGGCTTCCAACTCAGCCGGCACCTAGGGAAACCTACCAAACCTGTGCATTTTTGAAAACTAGAGACCTAGGGGAATCCAAGATGGGGTGACTTGTGGGGCTCTGACCAGGTTCTGTTACCCAGAATCCGTTGCAAACCTCAAAATTTGGCTAAAAAAACACATTTCCCTCACATTTCGGTGACAGAAAGTTCTGGAATCTGAGAGGAGCCACAAATTTCCTTCCGCCCGGCATTCCCCCAAGTCTCCCGATAAAAATGATACCTCACTTGTGTGGGTAGGCCTAGCGCCCGCGACAGGAAATGCCCCAAAACACAACGTGGACACATCCCATTTTTTGACAGAAAACAGAGGTGTTTTTTGCAAAGTGCCTACCTGTAGATTTTGGCCTCTAGCTCAGCCGGCACCCAGGGAAACCTACCAAACCAGTGCATTTTTGAAGACTAGAGACCGAGGGGAATCCAAGATGGGGTGACTTGTGGAGCTCTGACCAGGTTCTGTTACCCAGAATCCTTTGCAAACCTCAAATTTGGCTAAAAAAAACACAGTTTCCTCACATTTCGGTGACAGAAAGTTCTGGAATCTAAGAGGAGCCAGATATTTCCTTCCACCCAGCGTTCCCCCAATTCTCGCGATACAAATGATACCTCACTTGTGTGGGTAGGCCTAGCGTCCGCGACAGGAAATGCCCCAAAACACAACGTGGACACATCCCATTTTTTGACAGAAAACAGGTGTTTTCTGCAAAGTGCCTACCAGTAGATTTTGGCCGCTAGCTCAGCCGGCACCTGGGGAAACCTACCAAACCTGTGCCTTTTTGAAAACTAGAGACCTAGGGAAATCCAACATGGGGTGACTAGTGGGGCTCTGACCAGGTTCTGTTACCCAGAATCCTTTGCAAACCTCAAAATTTGGCTAAAAAAAACACATTTTCCTCACATTTCGGTGACAGAACGTTGTGGAATCAGAGAGGAGCCACACATTTACTTCCACCCAACGTTCCCCCAAGTCTCCTGATAAAAATGATACCTCACTTGTGGGGGTAGGCCTAGCACCGGCGACAGGAAATCCCCCAAAACACAACGTGGACACATCCCATTTTTTGACAGAAAACAGAGGTGTTTTTTGCAAAGTGCCTACCTGTAGATTTTGGCCTCTAACTCAGCCGGCACCTAGGGAAACCTACCAAGCCTGTGCATTTTTGACAAACTAGAGACCGAGGGGAATCCAAGATGGGGTGACTTGTGGGGCTCTGACCAGGTTCTGTTACCCAGAATCCTTTGCAAACCTCAAACTTTGGCTAAAAAAAACAAATTTTTCTCACATTTCGGTGACAGAAATTTGTGGAATCTGAGAGGAGCCACACATTTCCTTCCACCCAGCATTCCCCCAAGTCTCGCGATACAAATGATACCTCACTTGTGTGGGTAGGCCTAGCGTCCGCGACAGGAAATGCCCCAAAACACAACGTGGGCACATCCCATTTTTTGACAGAAAACAGAGGTGTTTTCTGCAAAGTGCCTACCTGTAGATTTTGGCCGCTAGCTCGGCCGGCACCTGGGGAAACCTACCAAACCTGTGCCTTTTTGAAAACTAGAGACCTAGGGGAATCCAAGATGGGGTGACTTGTGGGTCTCTGACCAGGTTCTGTTACCCAGAATCCTTTGCAAACCTCAAAATTTGGCTAAAAAAACACATTTTCCTCACATTTCGGTGACAGAACGTTGTGGAATCAGAGAGGAGCCACACATTTACTTCCACCCAACGTTCCCCCAAGTCTCCTGATAAAAATGATACCTCACTTGTGTGGGTAGGCCTAGCGCCGGAGACAGGAAATCCCCCAAAACACAACGTGGACACATCCCATTTTTTGACAGAAAACAGAGGTGTTTTTTGCAAAGTGCCTACCTGTAGATTTTGGCCTCTAACTCAGCCGGCACCTAGGGAAACCTATCAAACCTGTGCATTTCTGAAAACTAGAGACCTAGGGGAATCCAAGATGGGGTGACTTGTGGGTCTCTGACCAGGTTCTGTTACCCAGAATCCTTTGCAAACCTCAAAATTTGGCTGAAAAAACACATTTTCCTCACATTTCGGTGACAGACAGTTCTGGAATCTGAGAGGACCACAAATTTCCTTCCACTCAGCGTTCCCCCAAGTCTCCCGATAAAAATTATACCTCACTTGTGTGGGTAGGCCTAGCGCCCGCGACAGGAAATGCCCCAAAACACAGAGTGGACACATCCCATTTTTTGACAGAAAACAGAGGTGTTTTTTGCAAAGTGCCTACCTGAAGATTTTGGCCTCTAGGTCAGCCGGCACCTAGGGAACCCTACCAAACCTGTGCATTTCTGAAAACTAGAGACCAAGGGGAATCCAAGATGGGGTGACTTATGGGGCTCTGACCAGGTTCTGTTACCGAGAATCCGTTGCAAACCTCAAAATTTGGCTAAAAAAAAAACATTTTTCTCACATTTCGGTGACAGAACGTTGTGGAATCTGAGAGGAGCCACACATTTCCTTCCACCCAGCGTTCCCCCAAGTCTCCTGAGAAAAATGATACCTCACTTGTGTGGGTAGGCCTAGCGCCGGCGACAGGAAATCCCCCAAAATACAACGTGGACACATCCCATTTTTTGACAGAAAACAGAGGTGTTTTTTGCAAAGTGCCTACCTGAAGATTTTGGCCTCTAGGTCAGCCGGCACCTAGGGAACCCTACCAAACCTGTGCATTTTTGAAAACTAGAGACCTAGGGAAATCCAACATGGGGTGACTAGTGGGGCTCTGACCGGGTTCTGTTACCCAGAATCCTTTGCAAACCTCAAAATTTGGCTAAAAAAAACACATTTTCCTCACATTTCGGTGACAGAACGTTGTGGAATCTGAGAGGAGCCACACATTTCCTTCCACCCAGCGTTCCCCCAAGTCTCGCGATAAAAATGTTACCTCACTTGTGTGGGTAGGCCTAGCGCCGGCGACAGGAAATCCCCCAAAACACAACGTGGACACATCCCATTTTTTGACAGAAAACAGAGGTGTTTTTTGCAAAGTGCCTACCTGTAGATTTTGGCCTCTAGCTCAGCCGGCACCTAGGGAAACCTACCAAACCTGTGCATTTTTTAAAACTAGAGACCTAGGGGAATCCAAGATGGGGTGACTTGTGGGGCTCTGACCAGGTTCTGTTACCCAGAATCCTTTGCAAACCTCACAATTTGGCTGAAAAAACACATTTTACTCACATTTCGGTGACAGACAGTTCTAGAATCTGAGAGGAGCCACAAATGTCCTTCTACTCAGCGTTCCCCCAAGTCTCCCGATAAAAATGATACCTCACTTGTGTGGGTAGGCCTAGCGCAAGCGACAGGAAATGCCCCAAAACACAACGTGGACACATCCCATTTTTTGACAGAAAAAAAAGGTGTTTTTTGCAAAGTGCCTACCTGTAGATTTTGGCCTAAAGCTGAGCCGGAACCTAGATAAACCTACCAAACCTGTGTATTTTTTACAAACTAGAGACCTAGGGGAATCCAAGATGGGGTGACTTGTGGGGCTCTGACCAGGTTCTGTTACCCAGAATCTTTTGCAAACCTCAAAATTTGGCTAAAAAAAAAACATTTTCCTCACATTTCGGTGACAGAACGTTGTGGAATCTGAGAGGAGCCACACATTTCCTTCCACCCAGCGTTCCCCCAAGTCTCCTGAGAAAAATGATACCTCACTTGTGTGGGTAGGCCTAGCGCCGGCGACAGGAAATCCCCCAAAATACAACGTGGACACATCCCATTTTTTGACAGAAAACAGAGGTGTTTTTTGCAAAGTGCCTACCTGAAGATTTTGGCCTCTAGGTCAGCCGGCACCTAGGGAACCCTACCAAACCTGTGCATTTTTGAAAACTAGAGACCAAGGGGAATCCAAGATGGGGTGACTTATGGGGCTCTGACCAGGTTCTGTTACCGAGAATCCGTTCCAAACCTCAAAATTTGGCTAAAAAAACACATTTCCCTCACATTTCGGTGACAGAAAGTTCTGGAATCTGAGAGGAGCCACAAATTTCCTTCCACCCAGCGTTCCCCCAAGTCTCCCGATAAAAATGATACCTCACTTGTGTGGGTAGGCCTGTCGCCCGTTACAGGAAATGCCCCAAAACACAACGTGGACACATCCCATTTTTTGACAGAAAACAGAGGTGTTTTTTGCAAAGTGCCTACCTGTAGATTTTGGCCTCTAGCTCAGCCGGCACCCAGGGAAATCTACCAAACCTGTACATTTTTGAAGACTAGAGACCAAGGGGAATCCAAGATGGGGTGACTTGTGGAGCTCTGACCAGGTTCTGTTACTCAGAATCCTTAGCAAACCTCAAATTTGGCTAAAAAAACACATTTTCCTCACATTTCGGTTACAGAAAGTTCTGGAATCTAAGAGGAGCCAGATATTTCCTTCCACCCAGCAATCCCCCAAGTCTCGCGATAAAAATGATACCTCACTTGTGTGGGTAGGCCTAGCGTCCGCGACAGGAAATGTCCCAAAACACAACGTGGACAAATCCCATTTTTTGACAGAAAAAAAGAGGTGTTTTTTGCAAAGTGCCTACCTGTAGATTTTGGCCTCTAGCTCAGCCGGCACCTAGATAAACCTACCAAACCTGTGCATTTTTTACAAACTAGAGACCTAGGGGAATCCAAGATGGGGTGACTTGTGGGGCTCTGACCAGGTTCTGTTATCCAGAATCCTTTGCAAACCTCAAAGTTTGGCTAAAAAAACCACATTTTTCTCACATTTCGGTGACAGAAATTTGTGGAATCTGAGAGGAGCCACACATTTCCTTCTGCCTAGCGTTCCTCCAAGTCTCCCGATAAAAATGATACCTCACTTGTGTGGGTAGGCCTAGTGCCCGCGACAGGAAATGCCCCAAAACACAACGTGGACACATCCCATTTTTTGACAGAAAACAGAGGTGTTTTTTGCAAAGTGCCTACCTGTAGATTTTGGCCTCTAGCTCAGCCGGCACCTAGGGAAACCTACCAAACCTGTGCATTTTTTAAAACTAGAGACCTAGGGGAATCCAAGATGGGGTGACTTGTGGGGCTCTGACCAGGTTCTGTTACCCAGAATCCTTTGCAAACCTCAAAATTTGGCTGAAAAAACACATTTTACTCACATTTCGGTGACAGACAGTTCTAGAATCTGAGAGGAGCCACAAATGTCCTTCTACTCAGCGTTCCCCCAAGTCTCCCGATAAAAATGATACCTCACTTGTGTGGGTAGGCCTAGCGCAAGCGACAGGAAATGCCCCAAAACACAACGTGGACACATCCCATTTTTTGACAGAAAAAAAAGGTGTTTTTTGCAAAGTGCCTACCTGTAGATTTTGGCCTAAAGCTGAGCCGGAACCTAGATAAACCTACCAAACCTGTGTATTTTTTACAAACTAGAGACCTAGGGGAATCCAAGATGGGGTGACTTGTGGGGCTCTGACCAGGTTCTGTTACCCAGAATCTTTTGCAAACCTCAAAATTTGGCTAAAAAAAAAACATTTTCCTCACATTTCGGTGACAGAACGTTGTGGAATCTGAGAGGAGCCACACATTTCCTTCCACCCAGCGTTCCCCCAAGTCTCCTGAGAAAAATGATACCTCACTTGTGTGGGTAGGCCTAGCGCCGGCGACAGGAAATCCCCCAAAATACAACGTGGACACATCCCATTTTTTGACAGAAAACAGAGGTGTTTTTTGCAAAGTGCCTACCTGAAGATTTTGGCCTCTAGGTCAGCCGGCACCTAGGGAACCCTACCAAACCTGTGCATTTTTGAAAACTAGAGACCAAGGGGAATCCAAGATGGGGTGACTTATGGGGCTCTGACCAGGTTCTGTTACCGAGAATCCGTTCCAAACCTCAAAATTTGGCTAAAAAAACACATTTCCCTCACATTTCGGTGACAGAAAGTTCTGGAATCTGAGAGGAGCCACAAATCTCCTTCCGCCCAGCGTTCCCCCAAGTCTCCCGATAAAAATGATACCTCACTTGTGTGGGTAGGCCTGTCGCACGTTACAGGAAATGCCCCAAAACACAACGTGGACACATCCCATTTTTTGACAGAAAACAGAGGTGTTTTTTGCAAAGTGCCTACCTGTAGATTTTGGCCTCTAGCTCAGCCGGCACCCAGGGAAATCTACCAAACCTGTACATTTTTGAAGACTAGAGACCAAGGGGAATCCAAGATGGGGTGACTTGTGGAGCTCTGACCAGGTTCTGTTACTCAGAATCCTTAGCAAACCTCAAATTTGGCTAAAAAAACACATTTTCCTCACATTTCGGTTACAGAAAGTTCTGGAATCTAAGAGGAGCCAGATATTTCCTTCCACCCAGCAATCCCCCAAGTCTCGCGATAAAAATGATACCTCACTTGTGTGGGTAGGCCTAGCGTCCGCGACAGGAAATGTCCCAAAACACAACGTGGACAAATCCCATTTTTTGACAGAAAAAAGAGGTGTTTTTTGCAAAGTGCCTACCTGTAGATTTTGGCCTCTAGCTCAGCCGGCACCTAGATAAACCTACCAAACCTGTGCATTTTTTACAAACTAGAGACCTAGGGGAATCCAAGATGGGGTGACTTGTGGGGCTCTGACCAGGTTCTGTTATCCAGAATCCTTTGCAAACCTCAAAGTTTGGCTAAAAAAACCACATTTTTCTCACATTTCGGTGACAGAAATTTGTGGAATCTGAGAGGAGCCACACATTTCCTTCTGCCCAGCGTTCCTCCAAGTCTCCCGATAAAAATGATACCTCACTTGTGTGGGTAGGCCTAGTGCCCGCGACAGGAAATGCCCCAAAACACAACGTGGACACATCCCATTTTTTGACAGAAAACAGAGGTGTTTTTTGCAAAGTGCCTACCTGTAGATTTTGGCCTCTAGCTCAGCCGGCACCTAGGGAAACCTACCAAACCTGTGCATTTTTGAAGACTAGAGACCAAGGGGAATCCAAGATGGGGTGACTTGTGGAGATCTGACCAGGTACTGTTACCCAGAATCCTTTGCACACCTCAAATTTGGCTAAAAAAACACATTTTCCTCACATTTCGGTGACAGAAAGTTCTGGAATCTAAGAGGAGCCAGATATTTCCTTCCACCCAGCGTTCCCCCAATTCTCGCGATACAAATGATACCTCACTTGTGTGGGTAGGCCTAGCGTCCGCGACAGGAAATGCCCCAAAACACAACGTGGACACATCCCATTTTTTGACAGAAAACAGGTGTTTTCTGCAAAGTGCCTACCAGTAGATTTTGGCCGCTAGCTCGGCCGGCACCTGGGGAAACCTACCAAACCTGTGCCTTTTTGAAAACTAGAGACCTAGGGGAATCCAAGATGGGGTGACTTGTGGGGCTCTGACCAGGTTCTGTTACCCAGAATCCGTTGCAAACCTCAAAATTTGGCTAAACAAAACACATTTTCCTCACATTTCGGTGACAGAACGTTGTGGAATCTGAGAGGAGCCACACATTTCCTTCCACCCAGCGTTCCCCCAAGTCTCCTGATAACAATGATACCCCACTTGTGGGGGTAGGCCTAGCTCCGGAGACAGGAAATCCCCCAAAACACAACGTGGACACATCCCATTTTTTGACAGAAAACAGAGGTGTTTTTTGCAAAGTGCCTACCTGTAGATTTTGGCCTCTAGCTCAGCCGGCACCTAGATAAACCTAACAAACCTGTGCATTTCTTAAAACTAGAGACCTAGGGAAATCCAAGATGGGGTGACTTGTGGGGCTCTGACCGGGTTCTGTTACCCAGAATCCTTTGCAAACCTCAAAATTTGGCTAAAAAAAACACATTTTCCTCACATTTCGGTGACAGAACGTTGTGGAATCAGAGAGGAGCCACACATTTACTTCCACCCAACGTTCCCCCAAGTCTCCTGATAAAAATGATACCTCTCTTGTGTGGGTAGGCCTACCACCGGCGACAGGAAATCCCCCAAAACACAACGTGGACACATCCCATTTTTTGACAGAAAACAGAGGTGTTTTTTGCAAAGTGCCTACCTGTAGATTTTGGCCTCTAACTCAGCCGGCACCTAGGGAAACCTACCAAGCCTGTGCATTTTTGACAAACTAGAGACCGAGGGGAATCCAAGATGGGGTGACTTGTGGGGCTCTGACCAGGTTCTGTTACCCAGAATCCTTTGCAAACCTCAAAATTTGGCTAAAAAAAACACATTTTTCTCACATTTCGGTGACAGAAATTTGTGGAATCTGAGAGGAGCCACACATTTCCTTCTGCCCAGCGTTCCTCCAAGTCTCCCGATAAAAATGATTCCTCACTTGTGTGGGTAGGCCTAGTGCCCGCGACAGGAAATGCCCCAAAACACAACTTGGACACATCCCATTTTTTGACAGAAAACAGAGGTGTTTTTTGCAAAGTGCCTACCTGTAGATTTTGGCCTCTAGCTCAGCCGGCACCCAGGGAAACCTACCAAACCTGTGCATTTTTGAAGACTAGAGACCAAGGGGAATCCAAGATGGGGTGACTTGTGGAGCTCTGACCAGGTTCTGTTACCCAGAATCCTTTGCAAACCTCAAATTTGGCTAAAAAAACACATTTTCCTCACATTTCGGTGACAGAAAGTTCTGGAATCTAAGAGGAGCCAGATATTTCCTTCCACCCAGCGTTCCCCCAAGTCTCGCGATACAAATGATACCTCACTTGTGTGGGTAGGCCTAGCGTCCGCGACAGGAAATGCCCCAAAACACAACGTGGGCACATCCCATTTTTTGACAGAAAACAGAGGTGTTTTCTGCAAAGTGCCTACCTGTAGATTTTGGCCTCTAGCTCAGCCGGCACCTAGATAAACCTACCAAACCTGTGCATTTTTTAAAACTAGAGACCTAGGGAAATCCAAGATGGGGTGACTTGTGGGGCTCTGACCGGGTTCTGTTACCCAGAATCCTTTGCAAACCTCAAAATTTGGCTAAAAAAAACACATTTTCCTCACATTTCGGTGACAGAACGTTGTGGAATCAGAGAGGAGCCACACATTTACTTCCACCCAACGTTCCCCCAAGTCTCCTGATAAAAATTATACCTCACTGGTGTGGGTAGGCCTAGCACCGGCGACAGGAAATCCCCCAAAACACAACGTGGACACATCCCATTTTTTGACAGAAAACAGAGGTGTTTTTTGCAAAGTGCCTACCTGTAGATTTTGGCCTCTAACTCAGCCGGCACCTAGGGAAACCTACCAAGCCTGTGCATTTTTGACAAACTAGAGGCCGAGGGGAATCCAAGATGGGGTGACTTGTGGGGCTCTGACCAGGTTCTGTTACCCAGAATCCTTTGCAAACCTCAAAATTTGGCTAAAAAAAACAAATTTTTCTCACATTTCGGTTACAGAAATTTGTGGAATCTGAGAGGAGCCACACATTTCCTTCCGCCCAGCGTTCCTCCAAGTCTCCAGATAAAAATGATTCCTCACTTGTGTGGGTAGGCCTAGTGCCCGCGACAGGAAATGCCCCAAAACACAACGTGGACACATCCCATTTTTTGACAGAAAACAGAGGTGTTTTCTGCAAAGTGCCTACCTGTAGATTTTGGCCGCTAGCTCGGCCGGCACCTGGGGAAACCTACCAAACCTGTGCCTTTTTGAAAACTAGAGACCTAGGGGAATCCAAGATGGGGTGACTTGTGGTGCTCTGACCAGGTTCTGTTACCCAGAATCCGTTGCAAACCTCAAAATTTGGCTAAAAAAACACATTTTCCTCACATTTCGGTGACAGAACGTTGTGGAATCTGAGAGGAGCCACACATTTCCTTCCACCCAGCGTTCCCCCAAGTCTCCTGATAAAAATGATACCTCACTTGTGTGGGTAGGCCTAGCGCCGGAGACAGGAAATCCCCCAAAACACAACGTGGACACATCCCATTTTTTGACAGAAAACAGAGGTGTTTTTTGCAAAGTGCCTACCTGTAGATTGTGGCCTCTAACTCAGCCGGCACCTAGGGAAACCTACCAAACCTGTACATTTTTGAAGTCTAGAGACCAAGGGGAATCCAAGATGGGGTGACTTGTGGAGCTCTGACCAGGTTCTGTTACCCAGAATCCTTTGCAAACCTCAAATTTGGCTAAAAAAACACATTTTCCTCACATTTCGGTGACAGAAAGTTCTGGAATCTAAGAGGAGCCAGATATTTCCTTCCACCCAGCGTTCCCCCAAGTCTCGCGATACAAATGATACCTCACTTGTGTGGGTAGGCCTAGCGTCCGCGACAGGAAATGCCCCAAAACACAACGTGGACACATCCCATTTTTTGACAGAAAACAGAGGTGTTTTCTGCAAAGTGCCTACCTGTAGATTTTGGCCGCTAGCTCGGCCGGCACCTGGGGAAACCTACCAAACCTGTGCATTTTTGAAAACTAGAGACCTAGGGGAATCCAAGATGGGGTGACTTGTGGGTCTCTGACCAGGTTCTGTTACCCAGAATCCTTTGCAAACCTCAAAATTTGGCTGAAAAAACAAATTTTCCTCACATTTCGGTGACAGAAAGTTGTGGAATCAGAGAGGAGCCACACATTTACTTCCACCCAACGTTCCCCCAAGTCTCCTGATAAAAATGATACCTCACTTGTGTGGGTAGGCCTAGCGCCGGAGACAGGAAATCCCCCAAAACACAACGTGGACACATCCCATTTTTTTACAGAAAACAGAGGTGTTTTTTGCAAAGTGCCTACCTGTAGATTTTGGCCTCTAACTCAGCCGGCACCTAGGGAAACCTATCAAACCTGTGCATTTTTGAAAACTAGAGACCTAGGGGAATCCAAGATGGGGTGACTTGTGGAGCTCTGACCAGGTTCTGTTAGCCAGAATCCTTTGCAAACCTCAAAATTTGGCTGAAAAAACACATTTTCCTCACATTTCGGTGACAGACAGTTCTGGAATCTGAGAGGACCACAAATTTCGTTCCACTCAGCGTTCCCCCAAGTCTCCCGATAAAAATTATACCTCACTTGTGTGGGTAGGCCTAGCGCCCGCGACAGGAAATGCCCCAAAACACAGAGTGGACACATCCCATTTTTTGACAGAAAACAGAGGTGTTTTTTGCAAAGTGCCTACCTGTAGATTTTGGCCTCTAGCTCAGCCGGCACCTAGATAAACCTACAAAACCTGTGCATTTTTTAAAACTAGAGACCTAGGGAAATCCAAGATGGGGTGACTTGTGGGGCTCTGACCGGGTTCTGTTACCCAGAATCCTTTGCAAACCTCAAAATTTGGCTAAAAAAAACACATTTTCCTCACATTTCAGTGACAGAACGTTGTGGAATCAGAGAGGAGCCACACATTTACTTCCACCCAACGTTCCCCCAAGTCTCCTGATAAAAATGATACCTCACTTGTGTGGGTAGGCCTAGCACCGGCGACAGGAAATCCCCCAAAACACAACGTGGAGACATCCCATTTTTTGACAGAAAACAGAGGTGTTTTTTGCAAAGTGCCTACCTGTAGATTTTGGCCTCTAACTCAGCCGGCACCTAGGGAAACCTACCAAACCTGTGCATTTTTGAAGACTAGAGACCGAGGGGAATCCAAGATGGGGTGACTTGTGGAGCTCTGACCAGGTTCTGTTACCCAGAATCCTTTGCAAACCTCAAATTTGGCTAAAAAAAACACAGTTTCCTCACATTTCGGTTACAGAAAGTTCTGGAATCTAAGAGGAGCCAGATATTTCCTTCCACGCAGCGTTCCCCCAAGTCTCGCGATAAAAATGATACCTCAATTGTGTGGGTAGGCCTAGCGTCCGCGACAGGAAATGCCCCAAAACACAACGTGGACACATCCCATTTTTTGACAGAAAACAGAGGTGTTTTCTGCAAAGTGTCTACCTGTAGATTTTGGCCGCTAGCTCGGCCGGCACCTGGGGAAACCTACCAAACCTGTGCCTTTTTGAAAACTAGAGACCTAGGGGAATCCAAGATGGGGTGACTTGTGGGGCTCTGACCAGGTTCTGTTACCCAGAATCCTTTGCAAACCTCAAAATTTGGCTGAAAAAGCATATTTTCCTCACATTTCGGTGACAGACAGTTCTGGAATCTGAGAGGAGCCACAACTTTCCTTCCACTCAGCGTTCCCCCAAGTCTCCCGATAAAAATGATACCTCACTTCTGTGGGTAGGCCTAGCGCCAGCAACAGGAAATGCCCCAAAACAGAACGTGGACACATCCCATTTTTTGACAGAAAACAGAGGTGTTTTTTTGCAAAGTGCCTACCTCTAGATTTTGGCCTCCAACTCAGCCGGCACCTAGGGAAACCTACCAAACCTGTGCATTTTTGAAAACTAGAGACCTAGGGGAATCCAAGATGGGGTGACTTGTGGGGCTCTGACCAGGTTCTGTTACCCAGAATCCGTTGCAAACCTCAAAATTTGGCTAAAAAAACACATTTCCCTCACATTTCGGTGACAGAAAGTTCTGGAATCTGAGAGGAGCCACAAATTTCCTTCCGCCCGGCATTCCCCCAAGTCTCCCGATAAAAATGATACCTCACTTGTGTGGGTAGGCCTAGCGCCCGCGACAGGAAATGCCCCAAAACACAACGTGGACACATCCCATTTTTTGACAGAAAACAGAGGTGTTTTTTGCAAAGTGCCTACCTGTAGATTTTGGCCTCTAGCTCAGCCGGCACCCAGGGAAACCTACCAAACCAGTGCATTTTTGAAGACTAGAGACCGAGGGGAATCCAAGATGGGGTGACTTGTGGAGCTCTGACCAGGTTCTGTTACCCAGAATCCTTTGCAAACCTCAAATTTGGCTAAAAAAAACACAGTTTCCTCACATTTCGGTTACAGAAAGTTCTGGAATCTAAGAGGAGCCAGATATTTCCTTCCACCCAGCGTTCCCCCAAGTCTCGCGATAAAAATGATACCTCAATTGTGTGGGTAGGCCTAGCGTCCGCGACAGGAAATGCCCCAAAACACAACGTGGACACATCCCATTTTTTGACAGAAAACAGAGGTGTTTTCTGCAAAGTGCCTACCTGTAGATTTTGGCAGCTATCTCGGCCGGCACCTGCGGAAACCTACCAAACCTGTGCCTTTTTGAAAACTAGAGACCTAGGGGAATCCAAGATGGGGTGACTTGTGGGGCTCTGACCAGGTTCTGTTACCCAGAATCCTTTGCAAACCTCAAAATTTGGCTGAAAAAGCACATTTTCCTCACATTTCGGTGACAGACAGTTCTGGAATCTGAGAGGAGCCACAACTTTCCTTCCACTCAGCGTTCCCCCAAGTCTCCCGGTAAAAATGATACCTCACTTGTGTGGGTAGGCCTAGCGCCGGCGACAGGAAATGCCCCAAAACAGAACGTGGACACATCCCATTTTTTTACAGAAAACAGAGGTGTTTTTTGCAAAGTGCCTACCTGTAGATTTTGGCCTCTAGCTCAGCCGGCACCTAGAGAAACCTACCAAACCTGTGCATTTTTGAAAACTAGAGACCTAGGGATATCCAAGATGGGGTGACTTGTGGGGCTCTGGCCAGGTTCTGTTACCCAGAATCCTTTGCAAACCTCAAAATTTGGCTAAAAAAACACATTTTCCTCACATTTCGGTGACAGAACGTTGTGGAATCTGAGAGAAGCCACACATTTCCTTCCACCCAGTGTTCCCCCAAGCCTCCTGAGAAAAATGATATCTCACTTGTGTGGGTAGGCCTAGCGCCGGCGACAGGAAATCCCCCAAAACACAACGTGGACACATCCCATTTTTTGACAGAAAACAGAGGTGTTTTTTGCAAAGTACCTACCTGTAGATTTTGGCCTCTAGCTCAGCCGGCACCTAGGGAAACCTACCAAACCTGTGCATTTTTGAAAACTAGAGACCTAGGGGAATCCAAGATGGGGTGACTTGTGGGGCTCTGACCAGGTTCTGTTACCCAGAATCCGTTGCAAACCTCAAAATTTGGCTAAAAAAACAAATTTCCCTCAGATTTCGGTGACAGAAAGTTCTGGAATCTGAGAGGAGCCACAAATTTCCTTCTGCCCGGCATTCCCGCAAGTCTCCCGATAAAAATGATACCTCACTTGTGTGGGTAGGCCTAGCGCCCGCGACAGGAAATGCCCCAAAACACAACGTGGACACAACTCATTTTTTGACAGAAAACAGAGGTGTTTTCTGCAAAGTGCCTACCTGTAGATTTTGGCCGCTAGCTCGGCCGGCACCTGGGGAAACCTACCAAACCTGTGCATTTTTGAAGTCTAGAGACCAAGGGGAATCCAAGATGGGGTGACTTGTGGAGCTCTGACCAGGTTCTGTTACCCAGAATCCTTTGCAAACCTCAAATTTGGCTAAAAGAACACATTTTCCTCACATTTCGGTGACAGAAAGTTCTGGAATCTAAGAGGAGCCAGATATTTCCTTCCACCCAGCGTTCCCCCAAGTCTCGCGATACAAATGATACCTCACTTGTGTGGGTAGGCCTAGCGTCCGCGACAGGAAATGCCCCAAAACACAACGTGGACACATCCCATTTTTTGACAGAAAACAGAGGTGTTTTCTGCAAAGTGCCTACCTGTAGATTTTGGCCGCTAACTCGGCCGGCACCTGGGGAAACCTACCAAACCTGTGCATTTTTGAAAACTAGAGACCTAGGGGAATCCAAGATGGGGTGACTTGTGGGTCTCTGACCAGGTTCTGTTACCCAGAATCCTTTGCAAACCTCAAAATTTGGCTGAAAAAACACATTTTCCTCACATTTCGGTGACAGAACGTTGTGGAATCAGAGAGGAGCCACACATTTACTTCCACCCAACGTTCCCCCAAGTCTCCTGATAAAAATGATAACCTCACTTGTGTGGGTAGGCCTATAGCCGGAGACAGGAAATCCCCCAAAACACAACGTGGACACATCCCATTTTTTTACAGAAAACAGAGGTGTTTTTTGCAAAGTGCCTACCTGTAGATTTTGGCCTCTAACTCAGCCGGCACCTAGGGAAACCTATCAAACCTGTGCATTTTTGAAAACTAGAGACCTAGGGGAATCCAAGATGGGGTGACTTGTGGAGCTCTGACCAGGTTCTGTTAGCCAGAATCCTTTGCAAACCTCAAAATTTGGCTGAAAAAACACATTTTCCTCACATTTCGGTGACAGACAGTTCTGGAATCTGAGAGGACCACAAATTTCGTTCCACTCAGCGTTCCCCCAAGTCTCCCGATAAAAATTATACCTCACTTGTGTGGGTAGGCCTAGCGCCCGCGACAGGAAATGCCCCAAAACACAGAGTGGACACATCCCATTTTTTGACAGAAAACAGAGGTGTTTTTTGCAAAGTGCCTACCTGTAGATTTTGGCCTCTAGCTCAGCCGGCACCTAGATAAACCTACCAAACCTGTGCATTTTTTAAAACTAGAGACCTAGGGAAATCCAAGATGGGGTGACTTGTGGGGCTCTGACCGGGTTCTGTTACCCAGAATCCTTTGCAAACCTCAAAATTTGGCTAAAAAAAACACATTTTCCTCACATTTCAGTGACAGAACGTTGTGGAATCAGAGAGGAGCCACACATTTACTTCCACCCAACGTTCCCCCAAGTCTCCTGATAAAAATGATACCTCACTTGTGTGGGTAGGCCTAGCACCGGCGACAGGAAATCCCCCAAAACACAACGTGGAGACATCCCATTTTTTGACAGAAAACAGAGGTGTTTTTTGCAAAGTGCCTACCTGTAGATTTTGGCCTCTAACTCAGCCGGCACCTAGGGAAACCTACCAAACCTGTGCATTTTTGAAGACTAGAGACCAAGGGGAATCCAAGATGGGGTGACTTGTGGAGCTCTGACCAGGTTCTGTTACCCAGAATCCTTTGCAAACCTCAAATTTGGCTAAAAAAAACACAGTTTCCTCACATTTCGGTTACAGAAAGTTCTGGAATCTAAGAGGAGCCAGATATTTCCTTCCACGCAGCGTTCCCCCAAGTCTCGCGATAAAAATGATACCTCAATTGTGTGGGTAGGCCTAGCGTCCGCGACAGGAAATGCCCCAAAACACAACGTGGACACATCCCATTTTTTGACAGAAAACAGAGGTGTTTTCTGCAAAGTGCCTACCTGTAGATTTTGGCCGCTAGCTCGGCCGGCACCTGGGGAAACCTAGCAAACCTGTGCCTTTTTGAAAACTAGAGACCTAGGGGAATCCAAGATGGGGTGACTTGTGGGGCTCTGACCAGGTTCTGTTACCCAGAATCCTTTGCAAACCTCAAAATTTGGCTGAAAAAGCATATTTTCCTCACATTTCGGTGACAGACAGTTCTGGAATCTGAGAGGAGCCACAACTTTCCTTCCACTCAGCGTTCCCCCAAGTCTCCCGATAAAAATGATACCTCACTTCTGTGGGTAGGCCTAGCGCCAGCAACAGGAAATGCCCCAAAACAGAACGTGGACACATCCCATTTTTTGACAGAAAACAGAGGTGTTTTTTTGCAAAGTGCCTACCTCTAGATTTTGGCTTCCAACTCAGCCGGCACCTAGGGAAACCTACCAAACCTGTGCATTTTTGAAAACTAGAGACCTAGGGGAATCCAAGATTGGGTGACTTGTGGGGCTCTGACCAGGTTCTGTTACCCAGAATCCGTTGCAAACCTCAAAATTTGGCTAAAAAAACACATTTCCCTCACATTTCGGTGACAGAAAGTTCTGGAATCTGAGAGGAGCCACAAATTTCCTTCCGCCCGGCATTCCCCCAAGTCTCCCGATAAAAATGATACCTCACTTGTGTGGGTAGGCCTAGCGCCCGCGACAGGAAATGCCCCAAAACACAACGTGGACACATCCCATTTTTTGACAGAAAACAGAGGTGTTTTTTGCAAAGTGCCTACCTGTAGATTTTGGCCTCTAGCTCAGCCGGCACCCAGGGAAACCTACCAAACCAGTGCATTTTTGAAGACTAGAGACCGAGGGGAATCCAAGATGGGGTGACTTGTGGAGCTCTGACCAGGTTCTGTTACCCAGAATCCTTTGCAAACCTCAAATTTGGCTAAAAAAAACACAGTTTCCTCACATTTCGGTTACAGAAAGTTCTGGAATCTAAGAGGAGCCAGATATTTCCTTCCACCCAGCGTTCCCCCAAGTCTCGCGATAAAAATGATACCTCAATTGTGTGGGTAGGCCTAGCGTCCGCGACAGGAAATGCCCCAAAACACAACGTGGACACATCCCATTTTTTGACAGAAAACAGAGGTGTTTTCTGCAAAGTGCCTACCTGTAGATTTTGGCAGCTATCTCGGCCGGCACCTGGGGAAACCTACCAAACCTGTGCCTTTTTGAAAACTAGAGACCTAGGGGAATCCAAGATGGGGTGACTTGTGGGGCTCTGACCAGGTTCTGTTACCCAGAATCCTTTGCAAACCTCAAAATTTGGCTGAAAAAGCACATTTTCCTCACATTTCGGTGACAGACAGTTCTGGAATCTGACAGGAGCCACAACTTTCCTTCCACTCAGCGTTCCCCCAAGTCTCCCGGTAAAAATGATACCTCACTTGTGTGGGTAGGCCTAGCGCCGGCGACAGGAAATGCCCCAAAACAGAACGTGGACACATCCCATTTTTTGACAGAAAACAGAGGTGTTTTTTGCAAAGTGCCTACCTGTAGATTTTGGCCTCTAGCTCAGCCGGCACCTAGAGAAACCTACCAAACCTGTGCATTTTTGAAAACTAGAGACCTAGGGATATCCAAGATGGGGTGACTTGTGGGGCTCTGGCCAGGTTCTGTTACCCAGAATCCTTTGCAAACCTCAAAATTTGGCTAAAAAAACACATTTTCCTCACATTTCGGTGACAGAACGTTGTGGAATCTGAGAGAAGCCACACATTTCCTTCCACCCAGTGTTCCCCCAAGCCTCCTGAGAAAAATGATATCTCACTTGTGTGGGTAGGCCTAGCGCCGGCGACAGGAAATCCCCCAAAACACAACGTGGACACATCCCATTTTTTGACAGAAAACAGAGGTGTTTTTTGCAAAGTACCTACCTGTAGATTTTGGCCTCTAGCTCAGCCGGCACCTAGGGAAACCTACCAAACCTGTGCATTTTTGAAAACTAGAGACCTAGGGGAATCCAAGATGGGGTGACTTGTGGGGCTCTGACCAGGTTCTGTTACCCAGAATCCGTTGCAAACCTCAAAATTTGGCTAAAAAAACAAATTTCCCTCAGATTTCGGTGACAGAAAGTTCTGGAATCTGAGAGGAGCCACAAATTTCCTTCTGCCCGGCATTCCCGCAAGTCTCCCGATAAAAATGATACCTCACTTGTGTGGGTAGGCCTAGCGCCCGCGACAGGAAATGCCCCAAAACACAACGTGGACACATCCCATTTTTTGACAGAAAACAGAGGTGTTTTTTGCAAATTGCCTACCTGTAGATTTTGGCCTCTAGCTCAGCCGGCACCCAGGGAAACCTACCAAACCAGTGCATTTTTGAAGACTAGAGACCGAGGGGAATCCAAGATGGGGTGACTTGTGGAGCTCTGACCAGGTTCTGTTACCCAGAATCCTTTGCAAACCTCAAATTTGGCTAAAAAAAACACAGTTTCCTCAAATTTCGGTTACAGAAAGTTCTGGAATCTAAGAGGAGCCAGATATTTCCTTCCACCCAGCGTTCCCCCAAGTCTCACGATAAAAATGATACCTCAATTGTGTGGGTAGGCCTAGCGTCCGCGACAGGAAATGCCCCAAAACACAACGTGGACACATCCCATTTTTTGACAGAAAACAGAGATGTTTTCTGCAAAGTGCCTACCTGTAGATTTTGGCCGCTAGCTCGGCCGGCACCTGGGGAAACCTTACCAAACCTGTGCCTTTTTGAAAAATAGAGAACTAGGGGAATCCAAGATGGGGTGACTTGTGGGGCTCTGACCAGGTTCTGTTACCCAGAATCCTTTGCAAACCTCAAAATTTGGCTGAAAAAGCACATTTTCCTCACATTTCGGTGACAGACAGTTCTGGAATCTGAGAGGAGCCACAACTTTCCTTCCACTCAGCGTTCCCCCAAGTCTCCCGATAAAAATGATACCTCACTTGTGTGGGTAGGCCTAGCGCCCGCGACAGGAAATGCCCCAAAACACAGAGTGGACACATCCAATTTTTTGACAGAAAACAGAGGTGTTTTTTGCAAAGTGCCTACCTGTGGATTTTGGCCTCTAGCTCAGCCGGCACCTAGATAAACCTACCAAACCTGTGCATTTTTTAAAACTAGAGACCTAGGGAAATCCAAGATGGGGTGACTTGTGGGGCTCTGACCAGGTTCTGTTACCCAGAATCCTTTGCAAACCTCAAAATTTGGCTAAAAAAAACAAATTTTCCTCACATTTCGGTGACAGAACGTTGTGGAATCAGAGAGGAGCCACACATTTCCTTCCACCCAACATTCCCCCAAGTCTCCTGATAAAAATGATACCTCACTTGTGTGGGTAGGCCTAGCGCCGGCGACAGGAAATCCCCCAAAACACAACGTGGACACATCCCATTTTTTGACAGGAAACAGAGGTGTTTTTTGCAAAGTGCCTACCTGTAGATTTTGGCCTCTAGCTCAGCCGGCACCTAGGGAGAATTACCAAACCTGTGCATTTTTGAAAACTAGAGACCTAGGGGAATCCAAGATGGGGTGACTTGTGGGGCTCTGACCAGGTTCTGTTACCCAGAATCCGTTGCAAACCTCAAAATTTGGCTAAAAAAACACATTTCCCTCACATTTCGGTGACAGAAAGTTCTGGAATCTGAGAGGAGCCACAAATTTCCTTCCGCCCGGCATTCCCCCAAGTCTCCCGATAAAAATGATACCTCACTTGTGTGGGTAGGCCTAGCGCCCGCGACAGGAAATGCCCCAAAACACAACGTGGACACATCCCATTTTTTGACAGAAAACAGAGGTGTTTTTTGCAAAGTGCCTACCTGTAGATTTTGGCCTCTAGCTCAGCCGGCACCCAGGGAAACCTACCAAACCAGTGCATTTTTGAAGACTAGAGACCGAGGGGAATCCAAGATGGGGTGACTTGTGGAGCTCTGACCAGGTTCTGTTACCCAGAATCCTTTGCAAACCTCAAATTTGGCTAAAAAAAACACAGTTTCCTCACATTTCGGTTACAGAAAGTTCTGGAATCTAAGAGGAGCCAGATATTTCCTTCCACCCAGCGTTCCCCCAAGTCTCGCGATAAAAATGATACCTCAATTGTGTGGGTAGGCCTAGCGTCCGCGACAGGAAATGCCCCAAAACACAACGTGGACACATCCCATTTTTTGACAGAAAACAGAGGTGTTTTCTGCAAAGTGCCTACCTGTAGATTTTGGCAGCTATCTCGGCCGGCACCTGGGGAAACCTACCAAACCTGTGCCTTTTTGAAAACTAGAGACCTAGGGGAATCCAAGATGGGGTGACTTGTGGGGCTCTGACCAGGTTCTGTTACCCAGAATCCTTTGCAAACCTCAAAATTTGGCTGAAAAAGCACATTTTCCTCACATTTCGGTGACAGACAGTTCTGGAATCTGACAGGAGCCACAACTTTCCTTCCACTCAGCGTTCCCCCAAGTCTCCCGGTAAAAATGATACCTCACTTGTGTGGGTAGGCCTAGCGCCGGCGACAGGAAATGCCCCAAAACAGAACGTGGACACATCCCATTTTTTGACAGAAAACAGAGGTGTTTTTTGCAAAGTGCCTACCTGTAGATTTTGGCCTCTAGCTCAGCCGGCACCTAGAGAAACCTACCAAACCTGTGCATTTTTGAAAACTAGAGACCTAGGGATATCCAAGATGGGGTGACTTGTGGGGCTCTGGCCAGGTTCTGTTACCCAGAATCCTTTGCAAACCTCAAAATTTGGCTAAAAAAACACATTTTCCTCACATTTCGGTGACAGAACGTTGTGGAATCTGAGAGAAGCCACACATTTCCTTCCACCCAGTGTTCCCCCAAGCCTCCTGAGAAAAATGATATCTCACTTGTGTGGGTAGGCCTAGCGCCGGCGACAGGAAATCCCCCAAAACACAACGTGGACACATCCCATTTTTTGACAGAAAACAGAGGTGTTTTTTGCAAAGTACCTACCTGTAGATTTTGGCCTCTAGCTCAGCCGGCACCTAGGGAAACCTACCAAACCTGTGCATTTTTGAAAACTAGAGACCTAGGGGAATCCAAGATGGGGTGACTTGTGGGGCTCTGACCAGGTTCTGTTACCCAGAATCCGTTGCAAACCTCAAAATTTGGCTAAAAAAACAAATTTCCCTCAGATTTCGGTGACAGAAAGTTCTGGAATCTGAGAGGAGCCACAAATTTCCTTCTGCCCGGCATTCCCGCAAGTCTCCCGATAAAAATGATACCTCACTTGTGTGGGTAGGCCTAGCGCCCGCGACAGGAAATGCCCCAAAACACAACGTGGACACATCCCATTTTTTGACAGAAAACAGAGGTGTTTTTTGCAAATTGCCTACCTGTAGATTTTGGCCTCTAGCTCAGCCGGCACCCAGGGAAACCTACCAAACCAGTGCATTTTTTAAGACTAGAGACCGAGGGGAATCCAAGATGGGGTGACTTGTGGAGCTCTGACCAGGTTCTGTTACCCAGAATCCTTTGCAAACCTCAAATTTGGCTAAAAAAAACACAGTTTCCTCAAATTTCGGTTACAGAAAGTTCTGGAATCTAAGAGGAGCCAGATATTTCCTTCCACCCAGCGTTCCCCCAAGTCTCACGATAAAAATGATACCTCAATTGTGTGGGTAGGCCTAGCGTCCGCGACAGGAAATGCCCCAAAACACAACGTGGACACATCCCCTTTTTTGACAGAAAACAGAGGTGTTTTCTGCAAAGTGCCTACCTGTAGATTTTGGCCGCTAGCTCGGCCGGCACCTGGGGAAACCTTACCAAACCTGTGCCTTTTTGAAAAATAGAGAACTAGGGGAATCCAAGATGGGGTGACTTGTGGGGCTCTGACCAGGTTCTGTTACCCAGAATCCTTTGCAAACCTCAAAATTTGGCTGAAAAAGCACATTTTCCTCACATTTCGGTGACAGACAGTTCTGGAATCTGAGAGGAGCCACAACTTTCCTTCCACTCAGCGTTCCCCCAAGTCTCCCGATAAAAATGATACCTCACTTGTGTGGGTAGGCCTAGCGCCCGCGACAGGAAATGCCCCAAAACACAGAGTGGACACATCCAATTTTTTGACAGAAAACAGAGGTGTTTTTTGCAAAGTGCCTACCTGTGGATTTTGGCCTCTAGCTCAGCCGGCACCTAGATAAACCTACCAAACCTGTGCATTTTTTAAAACTAGAGACCTAGGGAAATCCAAGATGGGGTGACTTGTGGGGCTCTGACCAGGTTCTGTTACCCAGAATCCTTTGCAAACCTCAAAATTTGGCTAAAAAAAACAAATTTTCCTCACATTTCGGTGACAGAACGTTGTGGAATCAGAGAGGAGCCACACATTTCCTTCCACCCAACATTCCCCCAAGTCTCCTGATAAAAATGATACCTCACTTGTGTGGGTAGGCCTAGCGCCGGCGACAGGAAATCCCCCAAAACACAACGTGGACACATCCCATTTTTTGACAGGAAACAGAGGTGTTTTTTGCAAAGTGCCTACCTGTAGATTTTGGCCTCTAGCTCAGCCGGCACCTAGGGAAAATTACCAAACCTGTGCATTTTTGAAAACTAGAGACCTAGGGGAATCCAAGATGGGGTGACTTGTGGGGCTCTGACCAGGTTCTGTTACCCAGAATCCGTTGCAAACCTCAAATGTGGCTAAAAAAACACATTTTCCTCACATTTCGGTGACAGAAAGTTCTGGAATCTAAGAGGAGCCAGATATTTCCTTCCACCCAGCGTTCCCCCAAGTCTCGCGATACAAATGATACCTCACTTGTGTGGGTAGGCCTAGCGTCCGCGTCAGGAAATGCCCCAAAACACAACGTGGACACATCCCATTTTTTGACAGAAAACAGAGGTGTTTTCTGCAAAGTGCCTACCTGTAGATTTTGGCCGCTAGCTCGGCCGGCACCTGGGGAAACCTACCAAACCTGTGCCTTTTTGAAAACTAGAGACCTAGGGGAATCCAAGATGGGGTGACTTGTGGGGCTCTGACCAGGTTCTGTTACCCAGAATCCGTTGCAAACCTCAAAATTTGGCTAAAAAAACACATTTTCCTCACATTTCGGTGACAGAACGTTGTGGAATCTGAGGAGCCACACATTTCCTTCCACCCAGCGTTCCCCCAAGTCTCCTGATAAAAATGATACCTCACTTGTGTGGGTAGGCCTAGCGCCGGAGACAGGAAATCCCCCAAAACACAACGTGGACTCATCCCATTTTTTGACAGAAAACAGAGGTGTTTTTTGCAAAGTGCCTACCTGTAGATTTTGGCCTCTAACTCAGCCGGCACCAAGGGAAACCTACCAAACCTGTGCATTTTTGAAAACTAGAGACCTAGGGGAATCCAAGATGGGGTGACTTGTGGGTCTCTGACCAGGTTCTGTTACCCAGAATCCTTTGCAAACCTCAAAATTTGGCTGAAAAAACACATTTTCCGCACATTTCGGTGACAGACAGTTCTGGAATCTGAGGGGACCACAAATTTCCTTCCACTCAGCGTTCCCCCAAGTCTCCCGATAAAAATGATACCTCACTTGTGTGGGTAGGCCTAGCGCCCGCGACAGGAAATGCCCCAAAACACAGAGTGTACACATCCAATTTTTTGACAGAAAACAGAGGTGTTTTTTGCAAAGTGCCTACCTGTAGATTTTGGCCTCTAGCTCAGCCGGCACCTAGATAAACCTACCAAACCTGTGCATTTTTTAAAACTAGAGACCTAGGGAAATCCAAGATGGGGTGACTTGTGGGGCTCTGACCAGGTTCTGTTACCCAGAATCCTTTGCAAACCTCAAAATTTGGCTGAAAAAAACACATTTTCCTCACATTTCGGTGACAGACGGTTCTGGAATCTGAGAGGACCACAAATTTCCTTCCACTCAGCGTTCCCCCAAGTCTCCCGATAAAAATTATACCTCACTTGTGTGGGTAGGCCTAGCGCCCGCGACAGGAAATGCCCCAAAACACAGAGTGGACACATCCCATTTTTTGACAGAAAACAGAGGTGTTTTTTGCAAAGTGCCTACCTGTAGATTTTGGCCTCTAGCTCAGCCGGCACCTAGGGAAACTTACCAAACCTGTGCATTTTTGAAAACTAGAGACCTAGGGGAATCCAAGATGGGGTGACTTGTGGGGCTCTGACCAGGTTCTGTTACCCAGAATCCGTTGCAAACTTCAAAATTTGGCTAAAAAAACACATTTCCCTCACATTTCGGTGACAGAAAGTTCTGGAATCTGAGAGGAGCCACAAATTTCCTTCCGCCCGGCATTCCCTCAAGTCTCCCGATAAAAATGATACCTCACTTGTGTGGGTAGGCCTAGCGCCCGCGACAGGAAATGCCCCAAAACACAACGTGGACACATCCCATTTTTTGACAGAAAACAGAGGTGTTTTTTGCAAAGTGCCTACCTGTAGATTTTGGCCTCTAGCTCAGCCGGCACCTAGGGAAACCTACCAAACCTGTGCATTTTTGAAAACTAGAGACCTAGGGAAATCCAAGATGGGGTGACTTGTGGGGCTCTGACCAGGTTCTGTTACCCAGACTCCTTTGCAAACCTCAAAATTTGGCTATAAAAACACATTTTCCTCACATTTCGGTTACAGAAAGTTCTAGAATCTAAGAGAAGCCAGATATTTCCTTCCACCCAGCATTCCCCCAAGTCTCCCGATAAAAATGATACCTCACTTGTGTGGGTAGGCTTAGCGCCCGCGACAGGAAATGCCCCAAAACACAACATGGACACATCCCATTTTTTGACAGAAAACAGAGGTGTTTTTTGCAAAGTGCCTACCTGTAGATTTTGGCCTCTAGCTCAGCCGGCACCCAGGGAAACCTACCAAACCTGTGCATTTTTGAAGACTAGAGACCGAGGGGAATCCAAGATGGGGTGACTTGTGGAGCTCTGACCAGGTTCTGTTAGCCAGAATCCTTTGCAAACCTCAACATTTGGCTATAAAAACACATTTTCCTCACATTTCGGTTACAGAAAGTTCTGGAATCTAAGAGGAGCCAGATATTTCCTTCCACCCAGCATTCCCCCAAGTCTCCCGATAAAAATGATACCTCACTTGTGTGGGTAGGCTTAGCACCCGCGACAGGAAATGCCCCAAAACACAACGTGGACACATCCCATTTTTTGACAGAAAACAGAGGGTTTTTTTGCAAAGTGCCTACCTCTAGATTTTGGCTGCTAGCTCGGCCTGCACCTGGGGAAACCTACCAAACCTGTGCCTTTTTGAAAACTAGAGACCTAGGGGAATCCAAGATGGGGTGACTTGTGGGGCTCTGACCAGGTTCTGTTACCCAGAATCCTTTGCAAACCTCAAATTTGGCTGAAAAAACACATTTTCCTCACATTTCGGTGACAGACAGTTCTGGAATCTGAGAGGAGCCACAACTTTCCTTCCACTCAGCGTTCCCCCAAGTCTCCCGATAAAAATGATACCTCACTTGTGTGGGTAGGCCTAGCGCCAGCGACAGGAAATGCCCCAAAACACAACGTGGACACATCCCATTTTTTGACAGAAAACAGAGGTGTTTTTTGCAAAGTGCCTACCTGTAGATTTTGGCCTCTAGCTCAGCCGGCACCTAGGGAAACCTACCAAACCTGTGCATTTTTGAAAACTAGAGACCTAGGGGAATCCAAGATGGGGTGACTTGTGGGTCTCTGACCAGGTTCTGTTACCCAGAATCCTTTGCAAACCTCAAAATTTGGCTATAAAAACACATTTTCCTCACATTTCGGTTACAGAAAGTTCTGGAATCTAAGAGGAGCCAGATATTTCCTTCCACCCAGCATTCCCCCAAGTCTCCCGATAAAAATGATACCTCACTTGTGTGGGTAGGCTTAGCACCCGCGACAGGAAATGCCCCAAAACACAACGTGGACACATCCCATTTTCTGACAGAAAACAGAGGTTTTTTTTGCAAAGTGCCTACCTGTAGATTTTGGCCGCTAGCTCGGCCTGCACCTGGGGAAACCTACCAAACCTGTGCCTTTTTGAAAACTAGAGACCGAGGGGAATCCAAGATGGGGTGACTTGTGGGGCTCTGACCAGGTTCTGTTACCCAGAATCCTTTGCAAACCTCAAATTTGGCTGAAAAAACACATTTTCCTCACATTTCGGTGACAGACAGTTCTGGAATCTGAGAGGAGCCACAACTTTCCTTCCACTCAGCGTTCCCCCAAGTCTCCCGATAAAAATGATACCTCACTTGTGTGGGTAGGCCTAGCGCCAGCGACAGGAAATGCCCGAAAACACAACGTGGACACATCCCATTTTTTGACAGAAAACAGAGGTGTTTTTTGCAAAGTGCCTACCTGTAGATTTTGGCCTCTAGCTCAGCCGGCACCTAGGGAAACCTACCAAACCTGTGCATTTTTGAAAACTAGAGACCTAGGGGAATCCAAGATGGGGTGACTTGTGGGTCTCTGACCAGGTTCTATTACCCAGAATCCTTTGCAAACCTCAAAATTTGGCTGAAAAAACACATTTTCCTCACATTTCGGTGACAGACAGTTCTGGAATCTGAGAGGACCACAAATTTCCTTCCACTCAGCGTTCCACCAAGTCTCCCGATAAAAATTATACCTCACTTGGGTGGGTAGGCCTAGCGCCCGCGACAGGAAATGCCCCAAAACACAGAGTGGACACATCCCATTTTTTGACAGAAAACAGAGGTGTTTTTTGCAAAGTGCCTACCTGTAGATTTTGGCCTCTAGCTCAGCCGGCACCTAGATAAACTTACCAAACCTGTGCATTTTTTAAAACTAGAGACCTAGGGAAATCCAAGATGGGGTGACTTGTGGGGCTCTGACCGGGTTCTGTTACCCAGAATCCTTTGCAAACCTCAAAATTTGGCTAAAAAAAACACATTTTCCTCACATTTCGGTGACAGAACGTTGTGGAATCAGAGAGGAGCCACACATTTACTGCCACCCAACGTTCCCCCCAAGTCTCCTGATAAAAATGATACCTCACTTGTGTGGGTAGGCCTAGCACCGGCGACAGGAAATCCCCCAAAACACAACGTGGAGACATCCCATTTTTTGACAGAAAACAGAGGTGTTTTTTGCAAAGTGCCTACCTGTAGATTTTGGCCTCTAACTCAGCCGGCACCTAGGGAAACCTACCAAACCTGTGCATTTTTGAAGTCTAGAGACCAAGGGGAATCCAAGATGGGGTGACTTGTGGAGCTCTGACCAGGTTCTGTTACCCAGAATCCTTTGCAAACCTCAAATTTGGCTAAAAAAACACATTTTCCTCACATTTCGGTGACAGAAAGTTCTGGAATCTAAGAGGAGCCAGATATTTCCTTCCACCCAGCGTTCTCCCAAGTCTCGCGATACAAATGATACCTCACTTGTGTGGGTAGGCCTAGCGTCCGCAACAGGAAATGCCCCAAAACACAACGTGGACACATCCCATTTTTTGACAGAAAACAGAGGTGTTTTCTGCAAAGTGCCTACCTGTAGATTTTGGCCGCTAGCTCGGCCGGCACCTGGGGAAACCTACCAAACCTGTGCATTTTTGAAAACTAGAGACCTAGGGGAATCCAAGATGGGGTGACTTGTGGGTCTCTGACCAGGTTCTGTTACCCAGAATCCTTTGCAAACCTCAAAATTTGGCTGAAAAAACACATTTTCCTCACATTTCGGTGACAGAACATTGTGGAATCAGAGAGGAGCCACACATTTACTTCCACCCAACGTTCCCCCAAGTCTCCTGATAAAAATGATACCTCACTTGTGTGGGTAGGCCTAGCGCCGGAGACAGGAAATCCCCCAAAACACAACGTGGACACATCCCATTTTTTTACAGAAAACAGAGGTGTTTTTTGCAAAGTGCCTACCTGTAGATTTTGGCCTCTAACTCAGCCGGCACCTAGGGAAACCTATCAAACCTGTGCATTTTTGAAAACTAGAGACCTAGGGGAATCCAAGATGGGGTGACTTGTGGGTCTCTGACCAGGTTCTGTTACCCAGAATCCTTTGCAAACCTCAAAATTTGGCTGAAAAAACACATTTTCCTCACATTTCGGTGACAGACAGTTCTGGAATCTGAGAGGACCACAAATTTCCTTCCACTCAGCGTTCCCCCAAGCCTCCCGATAAAAATTATACCTCACTTGTGTGGGTAGGCCTAGCGCCCGCGACAGGAAATGCCCCAAAACACAGAGTGGACACATCCCATTTTTTGACAGAAAACAGAGGTGTTTTTTGCAAAGTGCCTACTTGTAGATTTTGGCCTCTAGCTCAGCCGGCACCTAGATAAACCAACCAAACCTGTGCATTTTTTAAAACTAGAGACCTAGGGAAATCCAAGATGGGGTGACTTGTGGGGCTCTGACCGGGTTCTGTTACCCAGAATCCTTTGCAAACCTCAAAATTTGGCTAAAAAAAACACATTTTCCTCACATTTCAGTGACAGAACGTTGTGGAATCAGAGAGGAGCCACACATTTACTTCCACCCAACGTTCCCCCAAGTCTCCTGATAAAAATGATACCTCACTTGTGTGGGTAGGCCTAGCACCGGCGACAGGAAATCCCCCAAAACACAACGTGGAGACATCCCATTTTTTGACAGAAAACAGAGGTGTTTTTTGCAAAGTGCCTACCTGTAGATTTTGGCCTCTAGCTCAGCCGGCACCTAGGGAAACCTACCAAACCTGTGCATTTTTGAAAACTAGAGACCTAGGGGAATCCAAGATGGGGTGACTTGTGGGTCTCTGACCAGGTTCTGTTACCCAGAATCCTTTGCAAACCTCAAAATTTGGCTGAAAAAACACATTTTCCTCACATTTCGGTGACAGACAGTTCTGGAATCTGAGAGGACCACAAATTTCCTTCCACTCAGCGTTCCACCAAGTCTCCCGATAAAAATTATACCTCACTTGTGTGGGTAGGCCTAGCGCCCGCGACAGGAAATGCCCCAAAACACAGAGTGGACACATCCCATTTTTTGACAGAAAACAGAGGTGTTTTTTGCAAAGTGCCTACCTGTAGATTTTGGCCTCTAGCTCAGCCGGCACCTAGATAAACCTACCAAACCTGTGCATTTTTTAAAACTAGAGACCTAGGGAAATCCAAGATGGGGTGACTTGTGGGGCTCTGACCGGGTTCTGTTACCCAGAATCCTTTGCAAACCTCAAAATTTGGCTAAAAAAAACACATTTTCCTCACATTTCGGTGACAGAACGTTGTGGAATCAGAGAGGAGCCACACATTTACTGCCACCCAACGTTCCCCCAAGTCTCCTGATAAAAATGATACCTCACTTGTGTGGGTAGGCCTAGCACCGGCGACAGGAAATCCCCCAAAACACAACGTGGAGACATCCCATTTTTTGACAGAAAACAGAGGTGTTTTTTGCAAAGTGCCTACCTGTAGATTTTGGCCTCTAGCTCAGCCGGCACCTAGATAAACCTACCAAACCTGTGCATTTTTGAAGTCTAGAGACCAAGGGGAATCCAAGATGGGGTGACTTGTGGAGCTCTGACCAGGTTCTGTTACCCAGAATCCTTTGCAAACCTCAAATTTGGCTAAAAAAACACATTTTCCTCACATTTCGGTGACAGAAAGTTCTGGAATCTAAGAGGAGCCAGATATTTCCTTCCACCCAGCGTTCCCCCAAGTCTCGCGATACAAATGATACCTCACTTGTGTGGGTAGGCCTAGCGTCCGCGACAGGAAATGCCCCAAAACACAACGTGGACACATCCCATTTTTTGACAGAAAACAGAGGTGTTTTCTGCAAAGTGCCTACCTGTAGATTTTGGCCGCTAGCTCGGCCGGCACCTGGGGAAACCTACCAAACCTGTGCATTTTTGAAAACTAGAGACCTAGGGGAATCCAAGATGGGGTGACTTGTGGGTCTCTGACCAGGTTCTGTTACCCAGAATCCTTTGCAAACCTCAAACTTTGGCTGAAAAAACACATTTTCCTCACATTTCGATGACAGAACGTTGTGGAATCAGAGAGGAGCCACACATTTACTTCCACCCAACGTTCCCCCAAGTCTCCTGATAAAAATGATACCTCACTTGTGTGGGTAGGCCTAGCGCCGGAGACAGGAAATCCCCCAAAACACAACGTGGACACATCCCATTTTTTTACAGAAAACAGAGGTGTTTTTTGCAAAGTGCCTACCTGTAGATTTTGGCCTCTAACTCAGCCGGCACCTAGGGAAACCTATCAAACCTGTGCATTTTTGAAAACTAGAGACCTAGGGGAATCCAAGATGGGGTGACTTGTGGGTCTCTGACCAGGTTCTGTTACCCAGAATCCTTTGCAAACCTCAAAATTTGGCTGAAAAAACACATTTTCCTCACATTTCGGTGACAGACAGTTCTAATCTGAGAGGACCACAAATTTCCTTCCACTCAGCGTTCCCCCAAGTCTCCCGATAAAAATTATACCTCACTTGTGTGGGTAGGCCTAGCGCCCGCGACAGGAAATGCCCCAAAACACAGAGTGGACACATCCCATTTTTTGACAGAAAACAGAGGTGTTTTTTGCAAAGTGCCTACCTGTAGATTTTGGCCTCTAGCTCAGCCGGCACCTAGATAAACCTACCAAACCTGTGCATTTTTTAAAACTAGAGACCTAGGGAAATCCAAGATGGGGTGACTTGTGGGGCTCTGACCGGGTTCTGTTACCCAGAATCCTTTGCAAACCTCAAAATTTGGCTAAAAAAAACACATTTTCCTCACATTTCAGTGACAGAACGTTGTGGAATCAGAGAGGAGCCACACATTTACTTCCACCCAACGTTCCCCCAAGTCTCCTGATAAAAATGATACCTCACTTGTGTGGGTAGGCCTAGCACCGGCGACAGGAAATCCCCCAAAACACAACGTGGAGACATCCCATTTTTTGACAGAAAACAGAGGTGTTTTTTGCAAAGTGCCTACCTGTAGATTTTGGCCTCTAACTCAGCCGGCACCTAGGGAAACCTACCAAACCTGTGCATTTTTGAAAACTAGAGACCTAGGGGAATCTAAGATGGGGTGACTTGTGGGGCTCTGACCAGGTTCTGTTACCCAGAATCCGTTGCAAACCTCAAAATTTGGCTAAAAAAACACATTTCCCTCACATTTCGGTGACAGAAAGTTCTGGAATCTGAGAGGAGCCACAAATTTCCTTCCGCCCGGCATTCCCCCAAGTCTCCCGATAAAAATGATACCTCACTTGTGTGAGTAGACCTAGCGCCCGCGACAGGAAATGCCCCAAAACACAACGTGGACACATCCCATTTTTTGACAGAAAACAGAGGTGTTTTTTGCAAAGTGCCTACCTGTAGATTTTGGCCTCTAGCTCAGCCGGCACCCTGGGAAACCTACCAAACCAGTGCATTTTTGAAGACTAGAGACCGAGGGGAATCCAAGATGGGGTGACTTGTGGAGCTCTGACCAGGTTCTGTTACCCAGAATCCTTTGCAAACCTCAAATTTGGCTAAAAAAAAAACACAGTTTCCTCACATTTCGGTTACAGAAAGTTCTGGAATCTAAGAGGAGCCAGATATTTCCTTCCACCCAGCGTTCCCCCAAGTCTCGCGATAAAAATGATACCTCAATTGTGTGGGTAGGCCTAGCGTCCGCGACAGGAAATGCCCCAAAACACAACGTGGACACATCCCATTTTTTGACAGAAAACAGAGGTGTTTTCTGCAAAGTGCCTACCTGTAGATTTTGGCCACTAGCTCGGCCGGCACCTGGGGAAACCTACCAAACCTGTGCCTTTTTGAAAACTAGAGACCTAGGGGAATCCAAGATGGGGTGACTTGTGGGGCTCTGACCAGGTTCTGTTACCCAGAATCCTTTGCAAACCTCAAAATTTGGCTGAAAAAGCATATTTTCCTCACATTTCGGTGACAGACAGTTCTGGAATCTGAGAGGAGCCACAACTTTCCTTCCACTCATCGTTCCCCCAAGTCTCCCGATAAAAATGATACCTCACTTGTGTGGGTAGGCCTAGCGCCAGCAACAGGAAATGCCCCAAAACAGAACGTGGACACATCCCATTTTTTGACAGAAAACAGAGGTGTTTTTTTGCAAAGTGCCTACCTCTAGATTTTGGCCTCCAACTCAGCCGGCACCTAGGGAAACCTACCAAACCTGTGCATTTTTGAAAACTAGAGACCTAGGGGAATCCAAGATGGGGTGACTTGTGGGGCTCTGACCAGGTTCTGTTACCCAGAATCCGTTGCAAACCTCAAAATTTGGCTAAAAAAAACACATTTCCCTCACATTTCGGTGACAGAAAGTTCTGGAATCTGAGAGGAGCCACAAATTTCCTTCCGCCCGGCATTCCCCCAAGTCTCCCGATAAAAATGATACCTCACTTGTGTGGGTAGGCCTAGCGCCCGCGACAGGAAATGCCCCATAACACAACGTGGACACATCCCATTTTTTGACAGAAAACAGAGGTGTTTTTTGCAAAGTGCCTACCTGTAGATTTTGGCCTCTAGCTCAGCCGGCACCCAGGGAAACCTACCAAACCAGTGCATTTTTGAAGACTAGAGACCGAGGGGAATCCAAGATGGGTGACTTGTGGAGCTCTGACCAGGTTCTGTTACCCAGAATCCTTTGCAAACCTCAAATTTGGCTAAAAAAAACACAGTTTCCTCACATTTCGGTTACAGAAAGTTCTGGAATCTAAGAGGAGCCAGATATTTCCTTCCACCCAGCGTTCCCCCAAGTCTCGCGATAAAAATGATACCTCAATTGTGTGGGTAGGCCTAGCGTCCGCGACAGGAAATGCCCCAAAACACAACGTGGACACATCCCATTTTTTGACAGAAAACAGAGGTGTTTTCTGCAAAGTGCCTACCTGTAGATTTTGGCAGCTAGCTCGGCCGGCACCTGGGGAAACCTACCAAACCTGTGCCTTTTTGAAAACTAGAGACATAGGGGAATCCAAGATGGGGTGACTTGTGGGGCTCTGACCAGGTTCTGTTACCCAGAATCCTTTGCAAACCTCAAAATTTGGCTGAAAAAGCACATTTTCCTCAGATTTCGGTGACAGACAGTTCTGGAATCTGAGAGGAGCCACAACTTTCCTTCCACTCAGCGTTCCGCCAAGTCTCCCGATAAAAATGATACCTCACTTGTGTGGGTAGGCCTAGCGCCGGCGACAGGAAATGCCCCAAAACAGAACGTGGACACATCCCATTTTTTGACAGAAAACAGAGGTGTTTTTTGCAAAGTGCCTACCTGTAGATTTTGGCCTCTAGCTCAGCCGGCACCTAGAGAAACCTACCAAACCTGTGCATTTTTGAAAACTAGAGACCTAGGGAAATCCAAGATGGGGTGACTTGTGGGGCTCTGACCAGGTTCTGTTACCCAGAATCCTTTGCAAACCTCAAAATTTGGCTAAAAAAACACATTTTCCTCACATTTCGGTGACAGAACGTTGTGGAATCTGAGAGGAGCCACACATTTCCTTCCACCCAGTGTTCCCCCAAGCCTCCTGAGAAAAATGATATCTCACTTGTGTGGGTAGGCCTAGCGCCGGCGACAGGAAATCCCCCAAAACACAACGTGGACACATCCCATTTTTTGACAGAAAACAGAGGTGTTTTTTGCAAAGTGCCTACCTGTAGATTTTGGCCTCTAGCTCAGCCGGCACCCAGGGAAACCTACCAAACCAGTGCATTTTTGAAGACTAGAGACCGAGGGGAATCCAAGATGGGGTGACTTGTGGAGCTCTGACCAGGTTCTGTTACCCAGAATCCTTTGCAAACCTCAAATTTGGCTAAAAAAAACACAGTTTCCTCAGATTTCGGTTACAGAAAGTTCTGGAATCTAAGAGGAGCCAGATATTTCCTTCCACCCAGCGTTCCCCCAAGTCTCGCGATAAAAATGATACCTCAATTGTGTGGGTAGGCCTAGCGTCCGCGACAGGAAATGCCCCAAAACACAACGTGGACACATCCCATTTTTTGACAGAAAACAGAGGTGTTTTCTGCAAAGTGCCTACCTGTAGATTTTGGCCACTAGCTCGGCCGGCACCTGGGGAAACCTTACCAAACCTGTGCCTTTTTGAAAAATAGAGAACTAGGGGAATCCAAGATGGGGTGACTTGTGGGGCTCTGACCAGGTTCTGTTACCCAGAATCCTTTGCAAACCTCAAAATTTGGCTGAAAAAGCACATTTTCCTCACATTTCGGTGACAGACAGTTCTGGAATCTGAGAGGAGCCACAACTTTCCTTCCACTCAGCTTTCCCCCAAGTCTCCCGATAAAAATGATACCCCACTTGTGTGGGTAGGCCTAGCGCCAGCGACAGGAAATGCCCCAAAACAGAACGTGGACACATCCCATTTTTTGACAGAAAACAGAGGTGTTTTCTGCAAAGTGCCTACCTGTAGATTTTGTCCTCTAGCTCAGCCGGCACCTAGAGAAACCTACCAAACCTGTGCATTTTTGAAAACTAGAGACCTAGGGAAATCCAAGATGGGGTGACTTGTGGGGCTCTGACCAGGTTCTGTTACCCAGAATCCTTTGCAAACCTCAAAATTTGGCTGAAAAAACACATTTTCCTCAGATTTCGGTGACAGACAGTTCTGGAATCAGAGAGGAGCCCACACATTTCCTTCCACTCAGCGTTCCCCCAAGTCTCCCGATAAAAATGATACCTCACTTGTGTGGGTAGGCCTAGCGCCGGCGACAGGAAATGCCCCCAAAACAGAACGTGGACACATCCCATTTTTTGACAGAAAACAGAGGTGTTTTTTGCAAAGTGCCTACCTGTAGATTTTGGCCTCTAGCTCAGCCGGCACCTAGAGAAACCTACCAAACCTGTGCATTTTTGAAAACTAGAGACCTAGGGAAATCCAAGATGGGGTGACTTGTGGGGCTCTGACCAGGTTCTGTTACCCAGAATCCTTTGCAAACCTCAAAATTTGGCTAAAAAAACACATTTTCCTCACATTTCGGTGACAGAACGTTGTGGAATCTGAGAGGAGCCACACATTTCCTTCCACCCAGTGTTCCCCCAAGCCTCCTAAGAAAAATGATATCTCACTTGTGTGGGTAGGCCTAGCGCCGGCGACAGGAAATCCCCCAAAACACAACGTGGACACATCCCATTTTTTGACAGAAAACAGAGGTGTTTTTTGCAAAGTACCTACCTTTAGATTTTGGCCTCTAGCTCAGCCGGCACCTAGGGAAACCTACCAAACCTGTGCATTTTTGAAAACTGGAGACCTAGGGGAATCCAAGATGGGGTGACTTGTGGGGCTCTGACCAGGTTCTGTTACCCAGAATCCGTTGCAAACCTCAAAATTTGGCTAAAAAAACAAATTTCCCTCAGATTTCGGTGACAGAAAGTTCTGGAATCTGAGAGGAGCCACAAATTTCCTTCTGCCCGGCATTCCCCGCAAGTCTCCCGATAAAAATGATACCCTCACTTGTGTGGGTAGGCCTAGCGCCCGCGACAGGAAATGCCCCAAAACACAACGTGGACACATCCCATTTTTTGACAGAAAACAGAGGTGTTTTTTGCAAAGTGCCTACCTGTAGATTTTGGCATCTAGCTCAGCCGGCACCCAGGGAAACCTACCAAACCAGTGCATTTTTGAAGACTAGAGACCGAGGGGAATCCAAGATGGGGTGACTTGTGGAGCTCTGACCAGGTTCTGTTACCCAGAATCCTTTGCAAACCTCAAATTTGGCTAAAAAAAACACAGTTTCCTCAAATTTCGGTTACAGAAAGTTCTGGAATCTAAGAGGAGCCAGATATTTCCTTCCACCCAGCGTTCCCCCAAGTCTTGCGATAAAAATGATACCTCAATTGTGTGGGTAGGCCTAGCGTCCGCAACAGGAAATGCCCCAAAACACAACGTGGACACATCCCATTTTTTGACAGAAAACAGAGGTGTTTTCTGCAAAGTGCCTACCTGTAGATTTTGGCCGCTAGCTCGGCCGGCACCTGGGGGAAACCTTACCAAACCTGTGCCTTTTTGAAAAATAGAGAACTAGGGGAATCCAAGATGGGGTGACTTGTGGGGCTCTGACCAGGTTCTGTTACCCAGAATCCTTTGCAAACCTCAAAATTTGGCTGAAAAAGCACATTTTCCTCACATTTCGGTGACAGCAGTTCTGGAATCTGAGAGGAGCCACAACTTTCCTTCCACTCAGCGTTCCCCCCAAGTCTCCCGATAAAAATGATACCTCACTTGTGTGGGTAGGCCTAGCGCCAGCGACAGGAAATGCCCCAAAACAGAACGTGGTTACATCCCATTTTTTGACAGAAAACAGAGGTGTTTTTTGCAAAGTGCCTACCTGTAGATTTTGTCCTCTAGCTCAGCCGGCACCTAGAGAAACCTACCAAACCTGTGCATTTTTGAAAACTAGAGACCTAGGGAAATCCAAGATGGGGTGACTTGTGGGGCTCTGACCAGGTTCTGTTACCCAGAATCCTTTGCAAACCTCAAAATTTGGCTAAAAAAACACATTTTCCTCACATTTCGGTGACAGAACGTTGTGGAATCTGAGAGGAGCCACACATTTCCTTCCACCCAGCGTTCCCCCAAGTCTCCTGATAAAAATGATACCTCACTTGTGTGGGTAGGCCTAGCGCCGGCGACAGGAAATCCCCCAAAACACAACGTGGACACATCCCATTTTTTGACAGAAAACAGAGGTGTTTTTTGCAAAGTGCCGACCTATAGATTTTGGCCTCTAGCTCAGCCGGCACCTAGCGAAACCTACCAAACCTGTGCATTTTTTAAAACTAGAGACCTAGGGGAATCCAAGATGGGGTGACTTGTGGGGCTCTGACCAGGTTCTGTTACCCAGAATCCGTTGCAAACCTCAAAATGTGGCTATAAAAACACATTTTCCTCACATTTCGGTTACAGAAAGTTCTGGAATCTAAGAGGAGCCAGATATATCCTTCCACCCAGCATTCCCCCAAGTCTCCCGATAAAAATGATGCCTCACTTGTGTGGGTAGGCCTAGCGCCCGCGACAGGAAATGCCCCAAAACACAACGTGGACACATCCCATTTTTTGACAGAAAACAGAAGTGTTTTTTGCAAAGTGCCTACCTGTAGATTTTGGCCTCTAGCTCAGCCGGCACCCAGGGAAACCTACCAAACCTGTGCATTTTTTAAGACTAGAGACCGAGGGGAATCCAAGATGGGGTGACTTAGGGAGCTCTGACCAGGTTCTGTTACCCAGAATCCTTTGCAAACCTCAAATTTGGCTAAACAAACACATTTTCCTCACATTTCGGTGACAGAAAGTTCTGGAATCTAAGAGGAGCCAGATATTTCCTTCCACCCAGCGTTCCCCCAAGTCTCGCGATAAAAATGATACCTCACTTGTGTGGGTAGGCCTAGCGTCCGCGACAGGAAATGCCCCAAAACACAACGTGGACACATCCCATTTTTTGACAGAAAACAGAGGTGTTTTTTGCAAAGTGCCTACCTGTAGATTTTGGCCGCTAGCTCAGCCGGCACCTAGAGAAACCTACCAAACCTGTGCATTTTTGAAAACTAGAGACCTAGGGAAATCCAAGATGGGGTGACTTGTGGGGCTCTGACCAGGTTCTGTTACCCAGAATCCGTTGCAAACCTCAAAATTTGGCTAAGAAAAACACATTTTCCTCACATTTCGGTGACAGAACGTTGTGGAATCTGAGAGGAGCCACACATTTCCTTCCACCCAGCGTACCCCCAAGTCTCCTGATAAAAATGATACCTCACTTGTGTGGGTAGGCCTAGCGCCGGAGACAGGAAATCCCCCAAAACACAACGTGGACACATCCCATTTTTTGACAGAAAACAGAGGTGTTTTCTGCAAAGTGCCTACCTGTAGATTTTGGCCGCTAGCTCGGCCGGCACCTGGGGAAACCTACCAAACCTGTGCATTTTTGAAAACTAGAGACCTAGGGGAATCCAAGATGGGGTGACTTGTGGGTCTCTGACCAGGTTCTGTTACCCAGAATCCTTTGCAAACCTCAAAATTTGGCTGAAAAAACACATTTTCCTCACATTTCGGTGACAGAAAGTTCTGGAATCTGAGAGGAGCCACAAATTTCCTTCCACTCAGCGTTCCCCCAAGTCTCCCGATAAAAATGATACCTCACTTGTGTGGGTAGGCCTAGCGCCAGCGACAGGAAATGCCCCAAAACAGAACGTGGACACATCCAATTTTTTGACAGAAAACAGAGGTGTTTTTTGCAAAGTGCCTACCTGTAGATTTTGGCCTCTAGCTCAGCCGGTACCTAGATAAACCTACCAAACCTGTGCATTTTTTACAAACTAGAGACCTAGGGGAATCCAAGATGGGGTGACTTGTGGGGCTCTGACCAGGTTCTGTTACCCAGAATCCTTTGCAAACCTAAAAATTTGGCTAAAAAAAACACATTTTCCTCACATTTCGGTGACAGAACGTTGTGGAATCTGAAAGGAGCCACACATTTCCTTCCGCCCAGCGTTCCTCCAAGTCTCCCGATAAAAATGATACCTCACTTGTGTGGGTAGGCCTAGTGCCCGCGACAGGAAATGCCCCAAAACACAACTTGGACACATCCCATTTTTTGACAGAAAACAGAGGTTTTTTTTGCAAAGTGCCTACCTGTAGATTTTGGCCTCTAGCTCAGCCACCACCCAGGGAAACCTACCAAACCTGTGCATTTTTGAAGACTAGAGACAAAGGGGAATCCAAGATGGGGTGACTTGTGGAGCTCTGACCAGGTTCTGTTACCCAGAATCCTTTGCAAACCTCAAATGTGGCTAAAAAAAACACATTTTCCTCACATTTCGGTGACAGAAAGTTCTGGAATCTAAGAGGAGCCAGATATTTCCTTCCACCCAGCGTTCCCCCAAGTCTTGCGATACAAATGATACCTCACTTGTGTGGGTAGGCCTAGCGTCCGCGTCAGGAAATGCCCCAAAACACAACGTGGACACATCCCATTTTTTGACAGAAAACAGAGGTGTTTCTGCAAAGTGCCTACCTGTAGATTTTGGCCGCTAGCTCGGCCGGCACCTGGGGAAACCTACCAAACCTGTGCATTTTTGAAAACTAGAGACCTAGGGGAATCCAAGATGGGGTGACTTGTGGGTCTCTGACCAGGTTCTGTTACCCAGAATCCTTTGCAAACCTCAAAATTTGGCTGAAAAAACACATTTTCCTCACATTTCGGTGACAGACAGTTCTGGAATCTGAGAGGAGCCACAAATTTCCTTCCACTCAGCGTTCCCCCCAAGTCTCCCGATAAAAATGATACCTCACTTGTGTGGGTAGGCCTAGCGCCAGCGACAGGAAATGCCCCAAAACAGAACGTGGACACATCCAATTTTTTGACAGAAAACAGAGGTGTTTTTTGCAAAGTGCCTACCTGTAGATTTTGGCCTCTAGCTCAGCCGGTACCTAGATAAACCTACCAAACCTGTGCATTTTTTACAAACTAGAGACCTAGGGGAATCCAAGATGGGGTGACTTGTGGGGCTCTGACCAGGTTCTGTTACCCAGAATCCTTTGCAAACCTAAAAATTTGGCAAAAAAAAAACACATTTTCCTCACATTTCGGTGACAGAACGTTGTGGAATCTGAAAGGAGCCACACATTTCCTTACGCCCAGCGTTCCTCCAAGTCTCCCGATAAAAATGATACTTCACTTGTGTGGGTAGGCCTTGTGCTCGCGACAGGAAATGCCCCAAAACACAACTTGGACACATCCCATTTTTTGACAGAAAACAGAGGTTTTTTTTGCAAAGTGCCTACCTGTAGATTTTGGCCTCTAGCTCAGCCGCCACCCAGGGAAACCTACCAAACCTGTGCATTTTTGAAGACTAGAGACAAAGGGGAATCCAAGATGGGGTGACTTGTGGAGCTCTGACCAGGTTCTGTTACCCAGAATCCTTTGCAAACCTCAAATGTGGCTAAAAAAACACATTTTCTTCACATTTCGGTGACAGAAAGTTCTGGAATCTAAGAGGAGCCAGATATTTCCTTCCACCCAGCGTTCCCCCAAGTCTTGCGATACAAATGATACCTCACTTGTGTGGGTAGGCCTAGCGTCCGCGTCAGGAAATGCCCCAAAACACAACGTGGACACATCCCATTTTTTGACAGAAAACAGAGGTGTTTTCTGCAAAGTGCCTACCTGTAGATTTTGGCCGCTAGCTCGGCCGGCACCTGGGGAAACTACCAAATCTGTGCCTTTTAGAAAACTAGAGACCTAGGGGAATCCAAGATGGGGTGACTTGTGGGGCTCTGACCAGGTTCTGTTACCCAGAATCCGTTGCAAACCTCAAAATTTGGCTAAATAAAACACATTTTCCTCACATTTCGGTGACAGAACGTTGTGGAATCTGAGGAGCCACACATTTCCTTCCACCCAGCGTTCCCCCAAGTCTCTTGATAAAAATGATACCTCACTTGTGGGGGTAGGCCTAGCGCCGGAGACAGGAAATCCCCCAAAACACAACGTGGACTCATCCCATTTTTTGACAGAAAACAGAGGTGTTTTTTGCAAAGTGCCTACCTGTAGATTTTGGCCTCTAACTCAGCCGGCACCAAGGGAAACCTACCAAACCTGTGCATTTTTGAAAACTAGAGACCTAGGGGAATCCAAGATGGGGTGACTTGTGGGTCTCTGACCAGGTTCTGTTACCCAGAATCCTTTGCAAACCTCAAAATTTGGCTGAAAAAAACACATTTACAGCACATTTCGGTGACAGACAGTTCTGGAATCTGAGGGGACCACAAATTTCCTTCCACTCAGCGTTCCCCCAAGTCTCCCGATAAAAATGATACCTCACTTGTGTGGGTAGGTCTAGCGCCCGCGACAGGAAATGCCCCAAAACACAGAGTGGACACATCCAATTTTTTGACAGAAAACAGAGGTGTTTTTTGCAAAGTGCCTACCTGTGGATTTTGGCCTCTAGCTCAGCCGGCACCTAGATAAACCTACCAAACCTGTGCATTTTTTAAAACTAGAGACCTAGGGAAATCCAAGATGGGGTGACTTGTGGGGCTCTGACCAGGTTCTGTTACCCAGAATCCGTTGCAAACCTCAAAATTTGGCTAAGAAAAACAAATTTTCCTCACATTTCGGTGACAGAACGTTGTGGAATCTGAGAGGAGCCACACATTTCCTTCCACCCAGCGTACCCCCAAGTCTCCTGATAAAAATGATACCTCACTTGTGTGGGTAGGCCTAGCGCCGGAGACAGGAAATCCCCAAAACACAACGTGGACACATCCCATTTTTTGACAGAAAACAGAGGTGTTTTTTGCAAAGTGCCTACCTGTAGATTTTGGCCTCCAATTCAGCCGGCACCTAGGGAAACCTACCAAACCTGTGCATTTTTGAAAACTAGAGACCTAGGGGAATCCAAGATGGGGTGACTTGTGGGTCTCTGACCAGGTTCTGTTACCCAGAATCCTTTGCAAACCTCAAAATTTGGCTGAAAAAACACATTTTCCTCACATTTCGGTGACAGAAAGTTCTGGAATCTGAGAGGAGCCACAAATTTCCTTCCACTCAGCGTTCCCCCAAGTCTCCCGATAAAAATGATACCTCACTTGTGTGGGTAGGCCTAGCGCCAGCAACAGGAAATGCCCCAAAACAGAACGTGGACACATCAAATTTTTTGACAGAAAACAGAGGTGTTTTTTGCAAAGTGCTACCTGTAGATTTTGGCCTCTAGCTCAGCCGGTACCTAGATAAACCTACCAAACCTGTGCATTTTTTACAAACTAGAGACCTAGGGAATCCAAGATGGGGTGACTTGTGGGGCTCTGACCAGGTTCTGTTACCCAGAATCCTTTGCAAACCTCAAATTTGGCTAAAAAAAAACACATTTTCCTCACATTTCGGTGACAGAAAGTTCTGGAATCTGAGAGGAGCCACAAATTTCCTTCCACTCAGCGTTCCCCCAAGTCTCCCGATAAAAATGATACCTCACTTGTGGGGGTAGGCCTAGCGCCAGCAACAGGAAATGCCCCAAAACAGAACGTGGACACATCCAATTTTTTGACAGAAAACAGAGGTGTTTTTTGCAAAGTGCCTACCTGTAGATTTTGGCCTCTAGCTCAGCCGGTACCTAGATAAACCTACCAAACCTGTGCATTTTTTACAAACTAGAGACCTAGGGGAATCCAAGATGGGGTGACTTGTGGGGCTCTGACCAGGTTCTGTTACCCAGAATCCTTTGCAAACCTAAAAATTTGGCTAAAAAAAACACATTTTCCTCACATTTCGGTGACAGAACGTTGTGGAATCTGAAAGGAGCCACACATTTCCTTCCGCCCAGCGTTCCTCCAAGTCTCCCGATAAAAATGATACCTCACTTGTGTGGGTAGGCCTAGTGCCCGCGACAGGAAATGCCCCAAAACACAACTTGGACACATCCCATTTTTTGACAGAAAACAGAGGTTTTTTTTGCAAAGTGCCTACCTGTAGATTTTGGCCTCTAGCTCAGCCGCCACCCAGGGAAACCTACCAAACCTGTGCATTTTTGAAGACTAGAGACAAAGGGGAATCCAAGATGGGGTGACTTGTGGAGCTCTGACCAGGTTCTGTTACCCAGAATCCTTTGCAAACCTCAAATGTGGCTAAAAAAACACATTTTCCTCACATTTCGGTGACAGAAAGTTCTGGAATCTAAGAGAGCCAGATATTTCCTTCCACCCAGCGTTCCACCAAGTCTCCCGATAAAAATTATACCTCACTTGGGTGGGTAGGCCTAGCGCCCGCGACAGGAAATGCCCCAAAACACAGAGTGGACACATCCCATTTTTTGACAGAAAACAGAGGTGTTTTTTGCAAAGTGCCTACCTGTAGATTTTGGCCTCTAGCTCAGCCGGCACCTAGATAAACTTACCAAACCTGTGCATTTTTAAACTAGAGACCTAGGGAAATCCAAGATGGGGTGACTTGTGGGGCTCTGACCGGGTTCTGTTACCCAGAATCCTTTGCAAACCTCAAAATTTGGCTAAAAAAAACACATTTTCCTCACATTTCGGTGACAGAACGTTGTGGAATCAGAGAGGAGCCACACATTTACTGCCACCCAACGTTCCCCCCAAGTCTCCTGATAAAAATGATACCTCACTTGTGTGGGTAGGCCTAGCACCGGCGACAGGAAATCCCCCAAAACACAACGTGGAGACATCCCATTTTTTGACAGAAAACAGAGGTGTTTTTTGCAAAGTGCCTACCTGTAGATTTTGGCCTCTAACTCAGCCGGCACCTAGGGAAACCTACCAAACCTGTGCATTTTTGAAGTCTAGAGACCAAGGGGAATCCAAGATGGGGTGACTTGTGGAGCTCTGACCAGGTTCTGTTACCCAGAATCCTTTGCAAACCTCAAATTTGGCTAAAAAAACACATTTTCCTCACATTTCGGTGACAGAAAGTTCTGGAATCTAAGAGGAGCCAGATATTTCCTTCCACCCAGCGTTCTCCCAAGTCTCGCGATACAAATGATACCTCACTTGTGTGGGTAGGCCTAGCGTCCGCAACAGGAAATGCCCCAAAACACAACGTGGACACATCCCATTTTTTGACAGAAAACAGAGGTGTTTTCTGCAAAGTGCCTACCTGTAGATTTTGGCCGCTAGCTCGGCCGGCACCTGGGGAAACCTACCAAACCTGTGCATTTTTAAAAACTAGAGACCTAGGGGAATCCAAGATGGGGTGACTTGTGGGTCTCTGACCAGGTTCTGTTACCCAGAATCCTTTGCAAACCTCAAAATTTGGCTGAAAAAACACATTTTCCTCACATTTCGGTGACAGAACATTGTGGAATCAGAGAGGAGCCACACATTTACTTCCACCCAACGTTCCCCCAAGTCTCCTGATAAAAATGATACCTCACTTGTGTGGGTAGGCCTAGCACCGGAGACAGGAAATCCCCCAAAACACAACGTGGACACATCCCATTTTTTTACAGAAAACAGAGGTGTTTTTTGCAAAGTGCCTACCTGTAGATTTTGGCCTCTAACTCAGCCGGCACCTAGGGAAACCTATCAAACCTGTGCATTTTTGAAAACTAGAGACCTAGGGGAATCCAAGATGGGGTGACTTGTGGGTCTCTGACCAGGTTCTGTTACCCAGAATCCTTTGCAAACCTCAAAATTTGGCTGAAAAAACACATTTTCCTCACATTTCGGTGACAGACAGTTCTGGAATCTGAGAGGACCACAAATTTCCTTCCACTCAGCGTTCCCCCAAGCCTCCCGATAAAAATTATACCTCACTTGTGTGGGTAGGCCTAGCGCCCGCGACAGGAAATGCCCCAAAACACAGAGTGGACACATCCCATTTTTTGACAGAAAACAGAGGTGTTTTTTGCAAAGTGCCTACTTGTAGATTTTGGCCTCTAGCTCAGCCGGCACCTAGATAAACCAACCAAACCTGTGCATTTTTTAAAACTAGAGACCTAGGGAAATCCAAGATGGGGTGACTTGTGGGGCTCTGACCGGGTTCTGTTACCCAGAATCCTTTGCAAACCTCAAAATTTGGTCAAAAAAAAACACATTTTCCTCACATTTCAGTGACAGAACGTTGTGGAATCAGAGAGGAGCCACACATTTACTTCCACCCAACGTTCCCCCAAGTCTCCTGATAAAAATGATACCTCACTTGTGTGGGTAGGCCTAGCACCGGCGACAGGAAATCCCCAAAACACAACGTGGAGACATCCCATTTTTTGACAGAAAACAGAGGTGTTTTTTGCAAAGTGCCTACCTGTAGATTTTGGCCTCTAGCTCAGCCGGCACCTAGGGAAACCTACCAAACCTGTGCATTTTTTAAAACTAGAGACCTAGGGGAATCCAAGATGGGGTGACTTGTGGGTCTCTGACCAGGTTCTGTTACCCAGAATCCTTTGCAAACCTCAAAATTTGGCTGAAAAAACACATTTTCCTCACATTTCGGTGACAGACAGTTCTGGAATCTGAGAGGACCACAAATTTCCTTCCACTCAGCGTTCCACCAAGTCTCCCGATAAAAATTATACCTCACTTGTGTGGGTAGGCCTAGCGCCCGCGACAGGAAATGCCCCAAAACACAGAGTGGACACATCCCATTTTTTGACAGAAAACAGAGGTGTTTTTTGCAAAGTGCCTACCTGTAGATTTTGGCCTCTAGCTCAGCCGGCACCTAGATAAACCTACCAAACCTGTGCATTTTTTAAAACTAGAGACCTAGGGAAATCCAAGATGGGGTGACTTGTGGGGCTCTGACCGGGTTCTGTTACCCAGAATCCTTTGCAAACCTCAAAATTTGGCTAAAAAAAACACATTTTCCTCACATTTCGGTGACAGAACGTTGTGGAATCAGAGAGGAGCCACACATTTACTGCCACCCAACGTTCCCCCCAAGTCTCCTGATAAAAATGATACCTCACTTGTGTGGGTAGGCCTAGCACCGGCAACAGGAAATCCCCCAAAACACAACGTGGAGACATCCCATTTTTTGACAGAAAACAGAGGTGTTTTTGCAAAGTGCCTACCTGTAGATTTTGGCCTCTAACTCAGCCGGCACCTAGGGAAACCTACCAAACCTGTGCATTTTTGAAGTCTAGAGACCAAGGGGAATCCAAGATGGGGTGACTTGTGGAGCTCTGACCAGGTTCTGTTACCCAGAATCCTTTGCAAACCTCAAATTTGGCTAAAAAAACACATTTTCCTCACATTTCGGTGACAGAAAGTTCTGGAATCTAAGAGGAGCCAGATATTTCCTTCCACCCAGCGTTCCCCCAAGTCTCGCGATACAAATGATACCTCACTTGTGTGGGTAGGCCTAGCGTCCGCGACAGGAAATGCCCCAAAACACAACGTGGACACATCCCATTTTTTGACAGAAAACAGAGGTGTTTTCTGCAAAGTGCCTACCTGTAGATTTTGGCCGCTAGCTCGGCCGGCACCTGGGGAAACCTACCAAACCTGTGCATTTTTGAAAACTAGAGACCTAGGGGAATCCAAGATGGGGTGACTTGTGGGTCTCTGACCAGGTTCTGTTACCCAGAATCCTTTGCAAACCTCAAACTTTGGCTGAAAAAACACATTTTCCTCACATTTCGGTGACAGAACGTTGTGGAATCAGAGAGGAGCCACACATTTACTTCCACCCAACGTTCCCCCAAGTCTCCTGATAAAAATGATACCTCACTTGTGTGGGTAGGCCTAGCGCCGGAGACAGGAAATCCCCCAAAACACAACGTGGACACATCCCATTTTTTTACAGAAAACAGAGGTGTTTTTTGCAAAGTGCCTACCTGTAGATTTTGGCCTCTAACTCAGCCGGCACCTAGGGAAACCTATCAAACCTGTGCATTTTTGAAAACTAGAGACCTAGGGGAATCCAAGATGGGGTGACTTGTGGGTCTCTGACCAGGTTCTGTTACCCAGAATCCTTTGCAAACCTCAAAATTTGGCTGAAAAAACACATTTTCCTCACATTTCGGTGACAGACAGTTCTGGAATCTGAGAGGACCACAAATTTCCTTCCACTCAGCGTTCCCCCAAGTCTCCCGATAAAAATTATACCTCACTTGTGTGGGTAGGCCTAGCGCCCGCGACAGGAAATGCCCCAAAACACAGAGTGGACACATCCCATTTTTTGACAGAAAACAGAGGTGTTTTTTGCAAAGTGCCTACCTGTAGATTTTGGCCTCTAGCTCAGCCGGCACCTAGATAAACCTACCAAACCTGTGCATTTTTTAAAACTAGAGACCTAGGGAAATCCAAGATGGGGTGACTTGTGGGGCTCTGACCGGGTTCTGTTACCCAGAATCCTTTGCAAACCTCAAAATTTGGCTAAAAAAAACACATTTTCCTCACATTTCAGTGACAGAACGTTGTGGAATCAGAGAGGAGCCACACATTTACTTCCACCCAACGTTCCCCCAAGTCTCCTGATAAAAATGATACCTCACTTGTGTGGGTAGGCCTAGCACCGGCGACAGGAAATCCCCCAAAACACAACGTGGAGACATCCCATTTTTTGACAGAAAACAGAGGTGTTTTTTGCAAAGTGCCTACCTGTAGATTTTGGCCTCTAACTCAGCCGGCACCTAGGGAAACCTACCAAACCTGTGCATTTTTGAAAACTAGAGACCTAGGGGAATCTAAGATGGGGTGACTTGTGGGGCTCTGACCAGGTTCTGTTACCCAGAATCCGTTGCAAACCTCAAAATTTGGCTAAAAAAACACATTTCCCTCACATTTCGGTGACAGAAAGTTCTGGAATCTGAGAGGAGCCACAAATTTCCTTCCGCCCGGCATTCCCCCAAGTCTCCCGATAAAAATGATACCTCACTTGTGTGAGTAGACCTAGCGCCCGCGACAGGAAATGCCCCAAAACACAACGTGGACACATCCCATTTTTTGACAGAAAACAGAGGTGTTTTTTGCAAAGTGCCTACCTGTAGATTTTGGCCTCTAGCTCAGCCGGCACCCTGGGAAACCTACCAAACCAGTGCATTTTTGAAGACTAGAGACCGAGGGGAATCCAAGATGGGGTGACTTGTGGAGCTCTGACCAGGTTCTGTTACCCAGAATCCTTTGCAAACCTCAAATTTGGCTAAAAAAAACACAGTTTCCTCACATTTCGGTTACAGAAAGTTCTGGAATCTAAGAGGAGCCAGATATTTCCTTCCACCCAGCGTTCCCCCAAGTCTCGCGATAAAAATGATACCTCAATTGTGTGGGTAGGCCTAGCGTCCGCGACAGGAAATGCCCCAAAACACAACGTGGACACATCCCATTTTTTGACAGAAAACAGAGGTGTTTTCTGCAAAGTGCCTACCTGTAGATTTTGGCCACTAGCTCGGCCGGCACCTGGGGAAACCTACCAAACCTGTGCCTTTTTGAAAACTAGAGACCTAGGGGAATCCAAGATGGGGTGACTTGTGGGGCTCTGACCAGGTTCTGTTACCCAGAATCCTTTGCAAACCTCAAAATTTGGCTGAAAAAGCATATTTTCCTCACATTTCGGTGACAGACAGTTCTGGAATCTGAGAGGAGCCACAACTTTCCTTCCACTCATCGTTCCCCCAAGTCTCCCGATAAAAATGATACCTCACTTGTGTGGGTAGGCCTAGCGCCAGCAACAGGAAATGCCCCAAAACAGAACGTGGACACATCCCATTTTTTGACAGAAAACAGAGGTGTTTTTTTGCAAAGTGCCTACCTCTAGATTTTGGCCTCCAACTCAGCCGGCACCTAGGGAAACCTACCAAACCTGTGCATTTTTGAAGACTAGAGACCGAGGGGAATCCAAGATGGGGTGACTTGTGGAGCTCTGACCAGGTTCTGTTACCCAGAATCCTTTGCAAACCTCAAATTTGGCTAAAAAAAACACAGTTTCCTCAGATTTCGGTTACAGAAAGTTCTGGAATCTAAGAGGAGCCAGATATTTCCTTCCACCCAGCGTTCCCCCAAGTCTCGCGATAAAAATGATACCTCAATTGTGTGGGTAGGCCTAGCGTCCGCGACAGGAAATGCCCCAAAACACAACGTGGACACATCCCATTTTTTGACAGAAAACAGAGGTGTTTTCTGCAAAGTGCCTACCTGTAGATTTTGGCCACTAGCTCGGCCGGCACCTGGGGAAACCTTACCAAACCTGTGCCTTTTTGAAAAATAGAGAACTAGGGGAATCCAAGATGGGGTGACTTGTGGGGCTCTGACCAGGTTCTGTTACCCAGAATCCTTTGCAAACCTCAAAATTTGGCTGAAAAAGCACATTTTCCTCACATTTCGGTGACAGACAGTTCTGGAATCTGAGAGGAGCCACAACTTTCCTTCCACTCAGCTTTCCCCCAAGTCTCCCGATAAAAATGATACCTCACTTGTGTGGGTAGGCCTAGCGCCAGCGACAGGAAATGCCCCAAAACAGAACGTGGACACATCCCATTTTTTGACAGAAAACAGAGGTGTTTTCTGCAAAGTGCCTACCTGTAGATTTTGTCCTCTAGCTCAGCCGGCACCTAGAGAAACCTACCAAACCTGTGCATTTTTGAAAACTAGAGACCTAGGGAAATCCAAGATGGGGTGACTTGTGGGGCTCTGACCAGGTTCTGTTACCCAGAATCCTTTGCAAACCTCAAAATTTGGCTGAAAAAACACATTTTCCTCAGATTTCGGTGACAGACAGTTCTGGAATCAGAGAGGAGCCACACATTTCCTTCCACTCAGCGTTCCCCCAAGTCTCCCGATAAAAATGATACCTCACTTGTGTGGGTAGGCCTAGCGCCGGCGACAGGAAATGCCCCAAAACAGAACGTGGACACATCCCATTTTTTGACAGAAAACAGAGGTGTTTTTTGCAAAGTGCCTACCTGTAGATTTTGGCCTCTAGCTCAGCCGGCACCTAGAGAAACCTACCAAACCTGTGCATTTTTGAAAACTAGAGACCTAGGGAAATCCAAGATGGGGTGACTTGTGGGGCTCTGACCAGGTTCTGTTACCCAGAATCCTTTGCAAACCTCAAAATTTGGCTAAAAAAACACATTTTCCTCACATTTCGGTGACAGAACGTTGTGGAATCTGAGAGGAGCCACACATTTCCTTCCACCCAGTGTTCCCCCAAGCCTCCTAAGAAAAATGATATCTCACTTGTGTGGGTAGGCCTAGCGCCGGCGACAGGAAATCCCCCAAAACACAACGTGGACACATCCCATTTTTTGACAGAAAACAGAGGTGTTTTTTGCAAAGTACCTACCTGTAGATTTTGGCCTCTAGCTCAGCCGGCACCTAGGGAAACCTACCAAACCTGTGCATTTTTGAAAACTGGAGACCTAGGGGAATCCAAGATGGGGTGACTTGTGGGGCTCTGACCAGGTTCTGTTACCCAGAATCCGTTGCAAACCTCAAAATTTGGCTAAAAAAACAAATTTCCCTCAGATTTCGGTGACAGAAAGTTCTGGAATCTGAGAGGAGCCACAAATTTCCTTCTGCCCGGCATTCCCGCAAGTCTCCCGATAAAAATGATACCTCACTTGTGTGGGTAGGCCTAGCGCCCGCGACAGGAAATGCCCCAAAACACAACGTGGACACATCCCATTTTTTGACAGAAAACAGAGGTGTTTTTTGCAAAGTGCCTACCTGTAGATTTTGGCATCTAGCTCAGCCGGCACCCAGGGAAACCTACCAAACCAGTGCATTTTTGAAGACTAGAGACCGAGGGGAATCCAAGATGGGGTGACTTGTGGAGCTCTGACCAGGTTCTGTTACCCAGAATCCTTTGCAAACCTCAAATTTGGCTAAAAAAAACACAGTTTCCTCAAATTTCGGTTACAGAAAGTTCGGGAATCTAAGAGGAGCCAGATATTTCCTTCCACCCAGCGTTCCCCCAAGTCTCGCGATAAAAATGATACCTCAATTGTGTGGGTAGGCCTAGCGTCCGCAACAGGAAATGCCCCAAAACACAACATGGACACATCCCATTTTTTGACAGAAAACAGAGATGTTTTCTGCAAAGTGCCTACCTGTAGATTTTGGCCGCTAGCTCGGCCGGCACCTGGGGAAACCTTACCAAACCTGTGCCTTTTTGAAAAATAGAGAACTAGGGGAATCCAAGATGGGGTGACTTGTGGGGCTCTGACCAGGTTCTGTTACCCAGAATCCTTTGCAAACCTCAAAATTTGGCTGAAAAAGCACATTTTCCTCACATTTCGGTGACAGACAGTTCTGGAATCTGAGAGGAGCCACAACTTTCCTTCCACTCAGCGTTCCCCCAAGTCTCCCGATAAAAATGATACCTCACTTGTGTGGGTAGGCCTAGCGCCAGCGACAGGAAATGCCCCAAAACAGAACGTGGTTACATCCCATTTTTTGACAGAAAACAGAGGTGTTTTTTGCAAAGTGCCTACCTGTAGATTTTGTCCTCTAGCTCAGCCGGCACCTAGAGAAACCTACCAAACCTGTGCATTTTTGAAAACTAGAGACCTAGGGAAATCCAAGATGGGGTGACTTGTGGGGCTCTGACCAGGTTCTGTTACCCAGAATCCTTTGCAAACCTCAAAATTTGGCTAAAAAAACACATTTTCCTCACATTTCGGTGACAGAACGTTGTGGAATCTGAGAGGAGCCACACATTTCCTTCCACCCAGCGTTCCCCCAAGTCTCCTGATAAAAATGATACCTCACTTGTGTGGGTAGGCCTAGCGCCGGCGACAGGAAATCCCCCAAAACACAACGTGGACACATCCCATTTTTTGACAGAAAACAGAGGTGTTTTTTGCAAAGTGCCGACCTATAGATTTTGGCCTCTAGCTCAGCCGGCACCTAGCGAAACCTACCAAACCTGTGCATTTTTTAAAACTAGAGACCTAGGGGAATCCAAGATGGGGTGACTTGTGGGGCTCTGACCAGGTTCTGTTACCCAGAATCCGTTGCAAACCTCAAAATGTGGCTATAAAAACACATTTTCCTCACATTTCGGTTACAGAAAGTTCTGGAATCTAAGAGGAGCCAGATATATCCTTCCACCCAGCATTCCCCCAAGTCTCCCGATAAAAATGATGCCTCACTTGTGTGGGTAGGCCTAGCGCCCGCGACAGGAAATGCCCCAAAACACAACGTGGACACATCCCATTTTTTGACAGAAAACAGAAGTGTTTTTTGCAAAGTGCCTACCTGTAGATTTTGGCCTCTAGCTCAGCCGGCACCCAGGGAAACCTACCAAACCTGTGCATTTTTTAAGACTAGAGACCGAGGGGAATCCAAGATGGGGTGACTTAGGGAGCTCTGACCAGGTTCTGTTACCCAGAATCCTTTGCAAACCTCAAATTTGGCTAAACAAACACATTTTCCTCACATTTCGGTGACAGAAAGTTCTGGAATCTAAGAGGAGCCAGATATTTCCTTCCACCCAGCGTTCCCCCAAGTCTCGCGATAAAAATGATACCTCACTTGTGTGGGTAGGCCTAGCGTCCGCGACAGGAAATGCCCCAAAACACAACGTGGACACATCCCATTTTTTGACAGAAAACAGAGGTGTTTTTTGCAAAGTGCCTACCTGTAGATTTTGGCCGCTAGCTCAGCCGGCACCTAGAGAAACCTACCAAACCTGTGCATTTTTGAAAACTAGAGACCTAGGGAAATCCAAGATGGGGTGACTTGTGGGGCTCTGACCAGGTTCTGTTACCCAGAATCCGTTGCAAACCTCAAAATTTGGCTAAGAAAAACACATTTTCCTCACATTTCGGTGACAGAACGTTGTGGAATCTGAGAGGAGCCACACATTTCCTTCCACCCAGCGTACCCCCAAGTCTCCTGATAAAAATGATACCTCACTTGTGTGGGTAGGCCTAGCGCCGGAGACAGGAAATCCCCCAAAACACAACGTGGACACATCCCATTTTTTGACAGAAAACAGAGGTGTTTTTTGCAAAGTGCCTACCTGTAGATTTTGGCCTCTAATTCAGCCGGCACCTAGGGAAACCTACCAAACCTGTGCATTTTTTAAAACTAGAGACCTAGGGGAATCCAAGATGGGGTGACTTGTGGGTCTCTGACCAGGTTCTGTTACCCAGAATCCTTTGCAAACCTCAAAATTTGGCTGAAAAAACACATTTTCCTCACATTTCGGTGACAGAAAGTTCTGGAATCTGAGAGGAGCCACAAATTTCCTTCCACTCAGCGTTCCCCCAAGTCTCCCGATAAAAATGATACCTCACTTGTGTGGGTAGGCCTAGCGCCAGCGACAGGAAATGCCCCAAAACAGAACGTGGACACATCCATTTTTTTGACAGAAAACAGAGGTGTTTTTTGCAAAGTGCCTACCTGTAGATTTTGGCCTCTAGCTCAGCCGGTACCTAGATAAACCTACCAAACCTGTGCATTTTTTACAAACTAGAGACCTAGGGGAATCCAAGATGGGGTGACTTGTGGGGCTCTGACCAGGTTCTGTTACCCAGAATCCTTTGCAAACCTAAAAATTTGGCTAAAAAAAACACATTTTCCTCACATTTCGGTGACAGAACGTTGTGGAATCTGAAAGGAGCCACACATTTCCTTCCGCCCAGCGTTCCTCCAAGTCTCCCGATAAAAATGATACCTCACTTGTGTGGGTAGGCCTAGTGCCCGCGACAGGAAATGCCCCAAAACACAACTTGGACACATCCCATTTTTTGACAGAAAACAGAGGTTTTTTTTGCAAAGTGCCTACCTGTAGATTTTGGCCTCTAGCTCAGCCACCACCCAGGGAAACCTACCAAACCTGTGCATTTTTGAAGACTAGAGACAAAGGGGAATCCAAGATGGGGTGACTTGTGGAGCTCTGACCAGGTTCTGTTACCCAGAATCCTTTGCAAACCTCAAATGTGGCTAAAAAAACACATTTTCCTCACATTTCGGTGACAGAAAGTTCTGGAATCTAAGAGGAGCCAGATATTTCCTTCCACCCAGCGTTCCCCCAAGTCTTGCGATACAAATGATACCTCACTTGTGTGGGTAGGCCTAGCGTCCGCGTCAGGAAATGCCCCAAAACACAACGTGGACACATCCCATTTTTTGACAGAAAACAGAGGTGTTTTCTGCAAAGTGCCTACCTGTAGATTTTGGCCGCTAGCTCGGCCGGCACCTGGGGAAACCTACCAAACCTGTGCATTTTTGAAAACTAGAGACCTAGGGGAATCCAAGATGGGGTGACTTGTGGGTCTCTGACCAGGTTCTGTTACCCAGAATCCTTTGCAAACCTCAAAATTTGGCTGAAAAAACACATTTTCCTCACATTTCGGTGACAGACAGTTCTGGAATCTGAGAGGAGCCACAAATTTCCTTCCACTCAGCGTTCCCCCAAGTCTCCCGATAAAAATGATACCTCACTTGTGTGGGTAGGCCTAGCGCCAGCGACAGGAAATGCCCCAAAACAGAACGTGGACACATCCAATTTTTTGACAGAAAACAGAGGTGTTTTTTGCAAAGTGCCTACCTGTAGATTTTGGCCTCTAGCTCAGCCGGTACCTAGATAAACCTACCAAACCTGTGCATTTTTTACAAACTAGAGACCTAGGGGAATCCAAGATGGGGTGACTTGTGGGGCTCTGACCAGGTTCTGTTACCCAGAATCCTTTGCAAACCTAAAAATTTGGCAAAAAAAAACACATTTTCCTCACATTTCGGTGACAGAACGTTGTGGAATCTGAAAGGAGCCACACATTTCCTTACGCCCAGCGTTCCTCCAAGTCTCCCGATAAAAATGATACTTCACTTGTGTGGGTAGGCCTTGTGCTCGCGACAGGAAATGCCCCAAAACACAACTTGGACACATCCCATTTTTTGACAGAAAACAGAGGTTTTTTTTGCAAAGTGCCTACCTGTAGATTTTGGCCTCTAGCTCAGCCGCCACCCAGGGAAACCTACCAAACCTGTGCATTTTTGAAGACTAGAGACAAAGGGGAATCCAAGATGGGGTGACTTGTGGAGCTCTGACCAGGTTCTGTTACCCAGAATCCTTTGCAAACCTCAAATGTGGCTAAAAAAACACATTTTCCTCACATTTCGGTGACAGAAAGTTCTGGAATCTAAGAGGAGCCAGATATTTCCTTCCACCCAGCGTTCCCCCAAGTCTTGCGATACAAATGATACCTCACTTGTGTGGGTAGGCCTAGCGTCCGCGTCAGGAAATGCCCCAAAACACAACGTGGACACATCCCATTTTTTGACAGAAAACAGAGGTGTTTTCTGCAAAGTGCCTACCTGTAGATTTTGGCCGCTAGCTCGGCCGGCACCTGGGGAAACCTACCAAATCTGTGCCTTTTAGAAAACTAGAGACCTTGGGGAATCCAAGATGGGGTGACTTGTGGGGCTCTGACCAGGTTCTGTTACCCAGAATCCGTTGCAAACCTCAAAATTTGGCTAAATAAAACACATTTTCCTCACATTTCGGTGACAGAACGTTGTGGAATCTGAGGAGCCACACATTTCCTTCCACCCAGCGTTCCCCCAAGTCTCTTGATAAAAATGATACCTCACTTGTGGGGGTAGGCCTAGCGCCGGAGACAGGAAATCCCCCAAAACACAACGTGGACTCATCCCATTTTTTGACAGAAAACAGAGGTGTTTTTTGCAAAGTGCCTACCTGTAGATTTTGGCCTCTAACTCAGCCGGCACCAAGGGAAACCTACCAAACCTGTGCATTTTTTAAAACTAGAGACCTAGGGGAATCCAAGATGGGGTGACTTGTGGGTCTCTGACCAGGTTCTGTTACCCAGAATCCTTTGCAAACCTCAAAATTTGGCTGAAAAAACACATTTACAGCACATTTCGGTGACAGACAGTTCTGGAATCTGAGGGGACCACAAATTTCCTTCCACTCAGCGTTCCCCCAAGTCTCCCGATAAAAATGATACCTCACTTGTGTGGGTAGGTCTAGCGCCCGCGACAGGAAATGCCCCAAAACACAGAGTGGACACATCCAATTTTTTGACAGAAAACAGAGGTGTTTTTTGCAAAGTGCCTACCTGTGGATTTTGGCCTCTAGCTCAGCCGGCACCTAGATAAACCTACCAAACCTGTGCATTTTTTAAAACTAGAGACCTAGGGAAATCCAAGATGGGGTGACTTGTGGGGCTCTGACCAGGTTCTGTTACCCAGAATCCGTTGCAAACCTCAAAATTTGGCTAAGAAAAACACATTTTCCTCACATTTCGGTGACAGAACGTTGTGGAATCTGAGAGGAGCCACACATTTCCTTCCACCCAGCGTACCCCCAAGTCTCCTGATAAAAATGATACCTCACTTGTGTGGGTAGGCCTAGCGCCGGAGACAGGAAATCCCCCAAAACACAACGTGGACACATCCCATTTTTTGACAGAAAACAGAGGTGTTTTTTGCAAAGTGCCTACCTGTAGATTTTGGCCTCTAATTCAGCCGGCACCTAGGGAAACCTACCAAACCTGTGCATTTTTGAAAACTAGAGACCTAGGGGAATCCAAGATGGGGTGACTTGTGGGTCTCTGACCAGGTTCTGTTACCCAGAATCCTTTGCAAACCTCAAAATTTGGCTGAAAAAACACATTTTCCTCACATTTCGGTGACAGAAAGTTCTGGAATCTGAGAGGAGCCACAAATTTCCTTCCACTCAGCGTTCCCCCAAGTCTCCCGATAAAAATGATACCTCACTTGTGTGGGTAGGCCTAGCGCCAGCAACAGGAAATGCCCCAAAACAGAACGTGGACACATCCAATTTTTTGACAGAAAACAGAGGTGTTTTTTGCAAAGTGCCTACCTGTAGATTTTGGCCTCTAGCTCAGCCGGTACCTAGATAAACCTACCAAACCTGTGCATTTTTTACAAACTAGAGACCTAGGGGAATCCAAGATGGGGTGACTTGTGGGGCTCTGACCAGGTTCTGTTACCCAGAATCCTTTGCAAACCTCAAATTTGGCTAAAAAAACACATTTTCCTCACATTTCGGTGACAGAAAGTTCTGGAATCTGAGAGGAGCCACAAATTTCCTTCCACTCAGCGTTCCCCCAAGTCTCCCGATAAAAATGATACCTCACTTGTGGGGGTAGGCCTAGCGCCAGCAACAGGAAATGCCCCAAAACAGAACGTGGACACATCCAATTTTTTGACAGAAAACAGAGGTGTTTTTTGCAAAGTGCCTACCTGTAGATTTTGGCCTCTAGCTCAGCCGGTACCTAGATAAACCTACCAAACCTGTGCATTTTTTACAAACTAGAGACCTAGGGGAATCCAAGATGGGGTGACTTGTGGGGCTCTGACCAGGTTCTGTTACCCAGAATCCTTTGCAAACCTAAAAATTTGGCTAAAAAAAACACATTTTCCTCACATTTCGGTGACAGAACGTTGTGGAATCTGAAAGGAGCCACACATTTCCTTCCGCCCAGCGTTCCTCCAAGTCTCCCGATAAAAATGATACCTCACTTGTGTGGGTAGGCCTAGTGCCCGCGACAGGAAATGCCCCAAAACACAACTTGGACACATCCCATTTTTTGACAGAAAACAGAGGTTTTTTTTGCAAAGTGCCTACCTGTAGATTTTGGCCTCTAGCTCAGCCGCCACCCAGGGAAACCTACCAAACCTGTGCATTTTTGAAGACTAGAGACAAAGGGGAATCCAAGATGGGGTGACTTGTGGAGCTCTGACCAGGTTCTGTTACCCAGAATCCTTTGCAAACCTCAAATGTGGCTAAAAAAACACATTTTCCTCACATTTCGGTGACAGAAAGTTCTGGAATCTAAGAGGAGCCAGATATTTCCTTCCACCCAGCGTTCCCCCAAGTCTTGCGATACAAATGATACCTCACTTGTGTGGGTAGGCCTAGCGTCCGCGTCAGGAAATGCCCCAAAACACAACGTGGACACATCCCATTTTTTGACAGAAAACAGAGGTGTTTTCTGCAAAGTGCCTACCTGTAGATTTTGGCCGCTAGCTCGGCCGGCACCTGGGGAAACCTACCAAACCTGTGCATTTGTGAAAACTAGAGACCTAGGGGAATCCAAGATGGGGTGACTTGTGGGTCTCTGACCAGGTTCTGTTACCCAGAATCCTTTGCAAACCTCAAAATTTGGCTGAAAAAACACATTTTCCTCACATTTCGGTGACAGACAGTTCTGGAATCTGAGAGGAGCCACAAATTTCCTTCCACTCAGCGTTCCCCCAAGTCTCCCGATAAAAATGATACCTCACTTGTGTGGGTAGGCCTAGCGCCAGCGACAGGAAATGCCCCAAAACAGAACGTGGACACATCCAATTTTTTGACAGAAAACAGAGGTGTTTTTTGCAAAGTGCCTACCTGTAGATTTTGGCCTCTAGCTCAGCCGGTACCTAGATAAACCTACCAAACCTGTGCATTTTTTACAAACTAGAGACCTAGGGGAATCCAAGATGGGGTGACTTGTGGGGCTCTGACCAGGTTCTGTTACCCAGAATCCTTTGCAAACCTAAAAATTTGGCAAAAAAAAACACATTTTCCTCACATTTCGGTGACAGAACGTTGTGGAATCTGAAAGGAGCCACACATTTCCTTACGCCCAGCGTTCCTCCAAGTCTCCCGATAAAAATGATACTTCACTTGTGTGGGTAGGCCTTGTGCCCGCGACAGGAAATGCCCCAAAACACAACTTGGACACATCCCATTTTTTGACAGAAAACAGAGGTTTTTTTTGCAAAGTGCCTACCTGTAGATTTTGGCCTCTAGCTCAGCCGCCACCCAGGGAAACCTACCAAACCTGTGCATTTTTGAAGACTAGAGACAAAGGGGAATCCAAGATGGGGTGACTTGTGGAGCTCTGACCAGGTTCTGTTACCCAGAATCCTTTGCAAACCTCAAATGTGGCTAAAAAAACACATTTTCCTCACATTTCGGTGACAGAAAGTTCTGGAATCTAAGAGGAGCCAGATATTTCCTTCCACCCAGCGTTCCCCCAAGTCTTGCGATACAAATGATACCTCACTTGTGTGGGTAGGCCTAGCGTCCGCGTCAGGAAATGCCCCAAAACACAACGTGGACACATCCCATTTTTTGACAGAAAACAGAGGTGTTTTTTGCAAAGTGCCTACCTGTAGATTTTGGCCTCTAGCTCAGCCGGCACCCAGGGAAACCTACCAAACCTGTGCATTTTTTAAGACTAGAGACCGAGGGGAATCCAAGATGGGGTGACTTAGGGAGCTCTGACCAGGTTCTGTTACCCAGAATCCTTTGCAAACCTCAAATTTGGCTAAACAAACACATTTTCCTCACATTTCGGTGACAGAAAGTTCTGGAATCTAAGAGGAGCCAGATATTTCCTTCCACCCAGCGTTCCCCCAAGTCTCGCGATAAAAATGATACCTCACTTGTGTGGGTAGGCCTAGCGTCCGCGACAGGAAATGCCCCAAAACACAACGTGGACACATCCCATTTTTTGACAGAAAACAGAGGTGTTTTTTGCAAAGTGCCTACCTGTAGATTTTAGCCGCTAGCTCAGCCGGCACCTAGAGAAACCTACCAAACCTGTGCATTTTTGAAAACTAGAGACCTAGGGAAATCCAAGATGGGGTGACTTGTGGGGCTCTGACCAGGTTCTGTTACCCAGAATCCGTTGCAAACCTCAAAATTTGGCTAAGAAAAACACATTTTCCTCACATTTCGGTGACAGAACGTTGTGGAATCTGAGAGGAGCCACACATTTCCTTCCACCCAGCGTACCCCCAAGTCTCCTGATAAAAATGATACCTCACTTGTGTGGGTAGGCCTAGCGCCGGAGACAGGAAATCCCCCAAAACACAACGTGGACACATCCCATTTTTTGACAGAAAACAGAGGTGTTTTTTGCAAAGTGCCTACCTGTAGATTTTGGCCTCTAATTCAGCCGGCACCTAGGGAAACCTACCAAACCTGTGCATTTTTGAAAACTAGAGACCTAGGGGAATCCAAGATGGGGTGACTTGTGGGTCTCTGACCAGGTTCTGTTACCCAGAATCCTTTGCAAACCTCAAAATTTGGCTGAAAAAACACATTTTCCTCACATTTCGGTGACAGAAAGTTCTGGAATCTGAGAGGAGCCACAAATTTCCTTCCACTCAGCGTTCCCCCAAGTCTCCCGATAAAAATGATACCTCACTTGTGTGGGTAGGCCTAGCGCCAGCGACAGGAAATGCCCCAAAACAGAACGTGGACACATCCAATTTTTTGACAGAAAACAGAGGTGTTTTTTGCAAAGTGCCTACCTGTAGATTTTGGCCTCTAGCTCAGCCGGGTACCTAGATAAACCTACCAAACCTGTGCATTTTTTACAAACTAGAGACCTAGGGGAATCCAAGATGGGGTGACTTGTGGGGCTCTGACCAGGTTCTGTTACCCAGAATCCTTTGCAAACCTAAAAATTTGGCTAAAAAAAACACATTTTCCTCACATTTCGGTGACAGAACGTTGTGGAATCTGAAAGGAGCCACACATTTCCTTCCGCCCAGCGTTCCTCCAAGTCTCCCGATAAAAATGATACCTCACTTGTGTGGGTAGGCCTAGTGCCCGCGACAGGAAATGCCCCAAAACACAACTTGGACACATCCCATTTTTTGACAGAAAACAGAGGTTTTTTTTGCAAAGTGCCTACCTGTAGATTTTGGCCTCTAGCTCAGCCGCCACCCAGGGAAACCTACCAAACCTGTGCATTTTTGAAGACTAGAGACAAAGGGGAATCCAAGATGGGGTGACTTGTGGAGCTCTGACCAGGTTCTGTTACCCAGAATCCTTTGCAAACCTCAAATGTGGCTAAAAAAACACATTTTCCTCACATTTCGGTGACAGAAAGTTCTGGAATCTAAGAGGAGCCAGATATTTCCTTCCACCCAGCGTTCCCCCAAGTCTTGCGATACAAATGATACCTCACTTGTGTGGGTAGGCCTAGCGTCCGCGTCAGGAAATGCCCCAAAACACAACGTGGACACATCCCATTTTTTGACAGAAAACAGAGGTGTTTTCTGCAAAGTGCCTACCTGTAGATTTTGGCCGCTAGCTCGGCCGGCACCTGGGGAAACCTACCAAACCTGTGCATTTGTGAAAACTAGAGACCTAGGGGAATCCAAGATGGGGTGACTTGTGGGTCTCTGACCAGGTTCTGTTACCCAGAATCCTTTGCAAACCTCAAAATTTGGCTGAAAAAACACATTTTCCTCACATTTCGGTGACAGACAGTTCTGGAATCTGAGAGGAGCCACAAATTTCCTTCCACTCAGCGTTCCCCCAAGTCTCCCGATAAAAATGATACCTCACTTGTGTGGGTAGGCCTAGCGCCAGCGACAGGAAATGCCCCAAAACAGAACGTGGACACATCCAATTTTTTGACAGAAAACAGAGGTGTTTTTTGCAAAGTGCCTACCTGTAGATTTTGGCCTCTAGCTCAGCCGGTACCTAGATAAACCTACCAAACCTGTGCATTTTTTACAAACTAGAGACCTAGGGGAATCCAAGATGGGGTGACTTGTGGGGCTCTGACCAGGTTCTGTTACCCAGAATCCTTTGCAAACCTAAAAATTTGGCAAAAAAAAACACATTTTCCTCACATTTCGGTGACAGAACGTTGTGGAATCTGAAAGGAGCCACACATTTCCTTACGCCCAGCGTTCCTCCAAGTCTCCCGATAAAAATGATACTTCACTTGTGTGGGTAGGCCTTGTGCCCGCGACAGGAAATGCCCCAAAACACAACTTGGACACATCCCATTTTTTGACAGAAAACAGAGGTTTTTTTTGCAAAGTGCCTACCTGTAGATTTTGGCCTCTAGCTCAGCCGCCACCCAGGGAAACCTACCACACCTGTGCATTTTTGAAGACTAGAGACAAAGGGGAATCCAAGATGGGGTGACTTGTGGAGCTCTGACCAGGTTCTGTTACCCAGAATCCTTTGCAAACCTCAAATGTGGCTAAAAAAACACATTTTCCTCACATTTCGGTGACAGAAAGTTCTGGAATCTAAGAGGAGCCAGATATTTCCTTCCACCCAGCGTTCCCCCAAGTCTTGCGATACAAATGATACCTCACTTGTGTGGGTAGGCCTAGCGTCCGCGTCAGGAAATGCCCCAAAACACAACGTGGACACATCCCATTTTTTGACAGAAAACAGAGGTGTTTTCTGCAAAGTGCCTACCTGTAGATTTTGGCCGCTAGCTCGGCCGGCACCTGGGGAAACCTACCAAATCTGTGCCTTTTAGAAAACTAGAGACCTAGGGGAATCCAAGATGGGGTGACTTGTGGGGCTCTGACCAGGTTCTGTTACCCAGAATCCGTTGCAAACCTCAAAATTTGGCTAAATAAAACACATTTTCCTCACATTTCGGTGACAGAACGTTGTGGAATCTGAGGAGCCACACATTTCCTTCCACCCAGCGTTCCCCCAAGTCTCTTGATAAAAATGATACCTCACTTGTGGGGGTAGGCCTAGCGCCGGAGACAGGAAATCCCCCAAAACACAACATGGACTCATCCCATTTTTTGACAGAAAACAGAGGTGTTTTTTGCAAAGTGCCTACCTGTAGATTTTGGCCTCTAACTCAGCCGGCACCAAGGGAAACCTACCAAACCTGTGCATTTTTGAAAACTAGAGACCTAGGGGAATCCAAGATGGGGTGACTTGTGGGTCTCTGACCAGGTTCTGTTACCCAGAATCCTTTGCAAACCTCAAAATTTGGCTGAAAAAACACATTTACGGCACATTTCGGTGACAGACAGTTCTGGAATCTGAGGGGACCACAAATTTCCTTCCACTCAGCGTTCCCCCAAGTCTCCCGATAAAAATGATACCTCACTTGTGTGGGTAGGTCTAGCGCCCGCGACAGGAAATGCCCCAAAACACAGAGTGGACACATCCAATTTTTTGACAGAAAACAGAGGTGTTTTTTGCAAAGTGCCTACCTGTGGATTTTGGCCTCTAGCTCAGCCGGCACCTAGATAAACCTACCAAACCTGTGCATTTTTTAAAACTAGAGACCTAGGGAAATCCAAGATGGATTGACTTGTGGGGCTCTGACCAGGTTCTGTTACCCAGAATCCTTTGCAAACCTCAAAATTTGGCTAAAAAAAACAAATTTTCCTCACATTTCGGTGACAGAACGTTGTGGAATCAGAGAGGAGCCACACATTTCCTTCCACCCAACATTCCCCCAAGTCTCCTGATAAAAATGATACCTCACTTGTGTGGGTAGGCCTAGCGCCGGCGACAGGAAATCCCCCAAAACACAACGTGGACACATCCCATTTTTTGACAGGAAACAGAGGTGTTTTTTGCAAAGTGCCTACCTGTTGATTTTGGCCTCTAGCTCAGCCGGCACCTAGGGAATCTTACCAAACCTGTGCATTTTTGAAAACTAGAGACCTAGGGGAATCCAAGATGGGGTGACTTGTGGGGCTCTGACCAGGTTCTGTTACCCAGAATCCGTTGCAAACCTCAAATGTGGCTAAAAAAACACATTTTCCTCACATTTCGGTGACAGAAAGTTCTGGAATCTAAGAGGAGCCAGATATTTCCTTCCACCCAGCGTTCCCCCAAGTCTCGCGATACAAATGATACCTCACTTGTGTGGGTAGGCCTAGCGTCTGCGTCAGGAAATGCCCCAAAACACAACGTGGACACATCCCATTTTTTGACAGAAAACAGAGGTGTTTTCTGCAAAGTGCCTACCTGTAGATTTTGGCCGCTAGCTCGGCCGGCACCTGGGGAAACCTACCAAACCTGTGCCTTTTTGAAAACTAGAGACCTAGGGGAATCCAAGATGGGGTGACTTGTGGGGCTCTGACCAGGTTCTGTTACCCAGAATCCTTTGCAAACCTCAAAATTTGGCTGAAAAAGCATATTTTCCTCACATTTCGGTGACAGACAGTTCTGGAATCTGAGAGGAGCCACAACTTTCCTTCCACTCAGCGTTCCCCCAAGTCTCCTGATAAAAATGATGCCTCACTTGTGTGGGTAGGCCTAGCGCCAGCAACAGGAAATGCCCCAAAACAGAAGGTGGACACATCCCATTTTTTGAGAGAAAACAGAGGTGTTTTTTTGCAAAGTGCCTACCTCTAGATTTTGGCCTCCAACTCAGCCGGCACCTAGGGAAACCTACCAAACCTGTGCATTTTTGAAAACTAGAGACCTAGGGGAATGCAAGATGGGGTGACTTGTGGGGCTCTGACCAGGTTCTGTTACCCAGAATCCGTTGCAAACCTCAAAATTTGGCTAAAAAAACACATTTCCCTCACATTTCGGTGACAGAAAGTTCTGGAATCTGAGAGGAGCCACAAATTTCCTTCCGCCCGGCATTCCCCCAAGTCTCCCGATAAAAATGATACCTCACTTGTGTGGGTAGGCCTAGCGCCCGCGACAGGAAATGCCCCAAAACACAACGTGGACACATCCCATTTTTTTACAGAAAACAGAGGTGTTTTTTGCAAAGTGCCTACCTGTAGATTTTGGCCTCTAGCTCAGCCGGCACCCAGGGAAACCATCCAAACCAGTGCATTTTTGAAGACTAGAGACCGAGGGGAATCCAAGATGGGGTGACTTGTGGAGCTCTGACCAGGTTCTGTTACCCAGAATCCTTTGCAAACCTCAAATTTGGCTAAAAAAAACACAGTTTCCTCATATTTCGGTGACAGACAGTTCTGGAATCTGAGAGGAGCCACAACTTTCCTTCCACTCAGGGTTCCCCCAAGTCTCGCGATAAAAATGATACCTCACTTGTGTGGGTAGGCCTAGCGCCGGCGACAGGAAATGCCCCAAAACAGAACGTGGACACATCCCATTTTTTGACAGAAAACAGAGGTGTTTTTTGCAAAGTGCCTACCTGTAGATTTTGGCCTCTAACTCAGCCGGCACCTAGGGAAACCTACCAAACCTGTGCATTTTTGAAAACTAGAGACCTAGGGGAATCTAAGATGGGGTGACTTGTGGGGCTCTGACCAGGTTCTGTTACCCAGAATCCGTTGCAAACCTCAAAATTTGGCTAAAAAAACACATTTCCCTCACATTTCGGTGACAGAAAGTTCTGGAATCTGAGAGGAGCCACAAATTTCCCTCCGCCCGGCATTCCCCCAAGTCTCCCGATAAAAATGATACCTCACTTGTGTGAGTAGACCTAGCGCCCGCGACAGGAAATGCCCCAAAACACAACGTGGACACATCCCATTTTTTGACAGAAAACAGAGGTGTTTTTTGCAAAGTGCCTACCTGTAGATTTTGGCCTCTAGCTCAGCCGGCACCCAGGGAAACCTACCAAACCAGTGCATTTTTGAAGACTAGAGACCGAGGGGAATCCAAGATGGGGTGACTTGTGGAGCTCTGACCAGGTTCTGTTACCCAGAATCCTTTGCAAACCTCAAATTTGGCTAAAAAAAACACAGTTTCCTCACATTTCGGTTACAGAAAGTTCTGGAATCTAAGAGGAGCCAGATATTTCCTTCCACCCAGCGTTCCCCCAAGTCTCGCGATAAAAATGATACCTCAATTGTGTGGGTAGGCCTAGCGTCCGCGACAGGAAATGCCCCAAAACACAACGTGGACACATCCCATTTTTTGACAGAAAACAGAGGTGTTTTCTGCAAAGTGCCTACCTGTAGATTTTGGCCGCTAGCTCGGCCGGCACCTGGGGAAACCTACCAAACCTGTGCCTTTTTGAAAACTAGAGACCTAGGGGAATCCAAGATGGGGTGACTTGTGGGGCTCTGACCAGGTTCTGTTACCCAGAATCCTTTGCAAACCTCAAAATTTGGCTGAAAAAGCATATTTTCCTCACATTTCGGTGACAGACAGTTCTGGAATCTGAGAGGAGCCACAACTTTCCTTCCACTCAGCGTTCCCCCAAGTCTCCTGATAAAAATGATGCCTCACTTGTGTGGGTAGGCCTAGCGCCAGCAACAGGAAATGCCCCAAAACAGAAGGTGGACACATCCCATTTTTTGACAGAAAACAGAGGTGTTTTTTTGCAAAGTGCCTACCTCTAGATTTTGGCCTCCAACTCAGCCGGCACCTAGGGAAACCTACCAAACCTGTGCATTTTTGAAAACTAGAGACCTAGGGGAATCCAAGATGGGGTGACTTGTGGGGCTCTGACCAGGTTCTGTTACCCAGAATCCGTTGCAAACCTCAAAATTTGGCTAAAAAAACACATTTCCCTCACATTTTGGTGACAGAAAGTTCTTGAATCTGAGAGGAGCCACAAATTTCCTTCCGCCCGGCATTCCCCCAAGTCTCCCGATAAAAATGATACCTCACTTGTGTGGGTAGGCCTAGCGCCCGCGACAGGAAATGCCCCAAAACACAACGTGGACACATCCCATTTTTTTACAGAAAACAGAGGTGTTTTTTGCAAAGTGCCTACCTGTAGATTTTGGCCTCTAGCTCAGCCGGCACCCAGGGAAACCATCCAAACCAGTGCATTTTTGAAGACTAGAGACCGAGGGGAATCCAAGATGGGGTGACTTGTGGAGCTCTGACCAGGTTCTGTTACCCAGAATCCTTTGCAAACCTCAAATTTGGCTAAAAAAAACACAGTTTCCTCACATTTCGGTTACAGAAAGTTCTGGACTCTAAGAGGAGCCAGATATTTCCTTCCACCCAGCGTTCCCCCAAGTCTCGCGATAAAAATGATACCTCAATTGTGTGGGTAGGCCTAGCGTCCGTGACAGGAAATGCCCCAAAACACAACGTGGACACATCCCATTTTTTGACAGAAAACAGAGGTGTTTTCTGCAAAGTGCCTACCTGTAGATTTTGGCAGCTAGCTCGGCCGGCACCTGGGGAAACCTACCAAACCTGTGCCTTTTTGAAAACTAGAGACCTAGGGGAATCCAAGATGGGGTGACTTGTGGGGCTCTGACCAGGTTCTGTTACCCAGAATCCTTTGCAAACCTCAAAATTTGGCTGAAAAAGCACATTTTCCTCATATTTCGGTGACAGACAGTTCTGGAATGTGAGAGGAGCCACAACTTTCCTTCCACTCAGGGTTCCCCCAAGTCTCGCGATAAAAATGATACCTCACTTGTGTGGGTAGGCCTAGCGCCGGCGACAGGAAATGCCCCAAAACAGAACGTGGACACATCCCATTTTTTGACAGAAAACAGAGGTGTTTTTTGCAAAGTGCCTACCTGTAGATTTTGGCCTCTAGCTCAGCCGGCACCTAGAGAAACCTACCAAACCTGTGCATTTTTGAAAACTAGAGACCTAGGGAAATCCAAGATGGGGTGACTTGTGGGGCTCTGACCAGGTTCTGTTACCCAGAATCCTTTGCAAACCTCAAAATTTGGCTAAAAAAACACATTTTCCTCACATTTCGGTGACAGAACGTTGTGGAATCTGAGAGGAGCCACACATTTCCTTCCACCCAGTGTTCCCCCAAGCCTCCTGAGAAAAATGATATCTCACTTCTGTGGGTAGGCCTAGCGCCGGCGACAGGAAATCCCCCAAAACACAACGTGGACACATCACATTTTTTGACAGAAAACAGAGGTGTTTTTTGCAAAGTATCTACCTGTAGATTTTGGCCTCTAGCTCAGCCGGCACCTAGGGAAACCTACCAAACCTGTGCATTTTTGAAAACTAGAGACCTAGGGGAATCCAAGATGGGGTGACTTGTGGGGCTCTGACCAGGTTCTGTTACCCAGAATCCGTTGCAAACCTCAAAATTTGGCTAAAAAAACAAATTTCCCTCAGATTTCGGTGACAGAAAGTTCTGGAATCTGAGAGGAGCCACAAATTTCCTTCTGCCCGGCATTCCCGCAAGTCTCCCGATAAAAATGATACCTCACTTGTGTGGGTAGGCCTAGCGCCCGCGACAGAAAATGCCCCAAAACACAACGTGGACACATCCCATTTTTTGACAGAAAACAGAGGTGTTTTTTGCAAAGTGCCTACCTGTAGATTTTGGCCTCTAGCTCAGCCGGCACCCAGGGAAACCTACCAAACCAGTGCATTTTTGAAGACTAGAGACCGAGGGGAATCCAAGATGGGGTGACTTGTGGAGCTCTGACCAGGTTCTGTTACCCAGAATCCTTTGCAAACCTCAAATTTGGCTAAAAAAAACACAGTTTCCTCAAATTTCGGTTACAGAAAGTTCTGGAATCTAAGAGGAGCCAGATATTTCCTTCCACCCAGCGTTCCCCCAAGTCTCGCGATAAAAATGATACCTCAATTTTGTGGGTAGGCCTAGCGTCCGCGACAGGAAATGCCCCAAAACACAACGTGGACTCATTCCATTTTTTGACAGAAAACAGAGGTGTTTTCTGCAAAGTGCCTACCTGTAGATTTTGGCCGCTAGCTCGGCCGGCACCTGGGGAAACCTTACCAAACCTGTGCCTTTTTGAAAAATAGAGAACTAGGGGAATCCAAGATGGGGTGACTTGTGGGGCTCTGACCAGGTTCTGTTACCCAGAATCCTTTGCAAACCTCAAAATTTGGCTGAAAAAGCACATTTTCCTCACATTTCGGTGACAGACAGTTCTGGAATCTGAGAGGAGCCACAACTTTCCTTCCACTCAGCGTTCCCCCAAGTCTCCCGATAAAAATGATACCTCACTTGTGTGGGTAGGCCTAGCGCCAGCGACAGGAAATGCCCCAAAACAGAACGTGGACACATCCCATTTTTTGACAGAAAACAGAGGTGTTTTTTGCAAAGTGCCTACCTGTAAATTTTGTCCTCTAGCTCAGCCGGCACCTAGAGAAACCTACCAAACCTGTGCATTTTTGAAAACTAGAGACCTAGGGAAATCCAAGATGGGGTGACTTGTGGGGCTCTGACCAGGTTCTGTTACCCAGAATCCTTTGCAAACCTCAAAATTTGCCTAAAAAAACACATTTTCCTCACATTTCGGTGACAGAACGTTGTGGAATCTGAGAGGAGCCACACATTTCCTTCCACCCAGCGTTCCCCCAAGTCTCCTGATAAAAATGATACCTCACTTGTGTGGGTAGGCCTAGCGCCGGCGACAGAAAATGCCCCAAAACACAACGTGGACACATCCCATTTTTTGACAGAAAACAGAGGTGTTTTTTGCAAAGTGCCTACCTGTAGATTTTGGCCTCTAGCTCAGCCGGCACCCAGGGAAACCTACCAAACCAGTGCATTTTTGAAGACTAGAGACCGAGGGGAATCCAAGATGGGGTGACTTGTGGAGCTCTGACCAGGTTCTGTTACCCAGAATCCTTTGCAAACCTCAAATTTGGCTAAAAAAAACACAGTTTCCTCAAATTTCGGTTACAGAAAGTTCTGGAATCTAAGAGGAGCCAGATATTTCCTTCCACCCAGCGTTCCCCCAAGTCTCGCGATAAAAATGATACCTCAATTTTGTGGGTAGGCCTAGCGTCCGCGACAGGAAATGCCCCAAAACACAACGTGGACTCATTCCATTTTTTGACAGAAAACAGAGGTGTTTTCTGCAAAGTGCCTACCTGTAGATTTTGGCCGCTAGCTCGGCCGGCACCTGGGGAAACCTTACCAAACCTGTGCCTTTTTGAAAAATAGAGAACTAGGGGAATCCAAGATGGGGTGACTTGTGGGGCTCTGACCAGGTTCTGTTACCCAGAATCCTTTGCAAACCTCAAAATTTGGCTGAAAAAGCACATTTTCCTCACATTTCGGTGACAGACAGTTCTGGAATCTGAGAGGAGCCACAACTTTCCTTCCACTCAGCGTTCCCCCAAGTCTCCCGATAAAAATGATACCTCACTTGTGTGGGTAGGCCTAGCGCCAGCGACAGGAAATGCCCCAAAACAGAACGTGGACACATCCCATTTTTTGACAGAAAACAGAGGTGTTTTTTGCAAAGTGCCTACCTGTAAATTTTGTCCTCTAGCTCAGCCGGCACCTAGAGAAACCTACCAAACCTGTGCATTTTTGAAAACTAGAGACCTAGGGAAATCCAAGATGGGGTGACTTGTGGGGCTCTGACCAGGTTCTGTTACCCAGAATCCTTTGCAAACCTCAAAATTTGCCTAAAAAAACACATTTTCCTCACATTTCGGTGACAGAACGTTGTGGAATCTGAGAGGAGCCACACATTTCCTTCCACCCAGCGTTCCCCCAAGTCTCCTGATAAAAATGATACCTCACTTGTGTGGGTAGGCCTAGCGCCGGCGACAGAAAATGCCCCAAAACACAACGTGGACACATCCCATTTTTTGACAGAAAACAGAGGTGTTTTTTGCAAAGTGCCTACCTGTAGATTTTGGCCTCTAGCTCAGCCAGCACCCAGGGAAACCTACCAAACCAGTGCATTTTTGAAGACTAGAGACCGAGGGGAATCCAAGATGGGGTGACTTTTGGAGCTCTGACCAGGTTCTGTTACCCAGAATCCTTTGCAAACCTCAAATTTGGCAAAAAAAAAACACAGTTTCCTCAAATTACGGTTACAGAAAGTTCTGGAATCTAAGAGGAGCCAGATATTTCCTTCCACCCAGCGTTCCCCCAAGTCTCGCGATAAAAATGATACCTCAATTTTGTGGGTAGGCCTAGCGTCCGCGACAGGAAATGCCCCAAAACACAACGTGGACTCATTCCATTTTTTGACAGAAAACAGAGGTGTTTTCTGCAAAGTGCCTACCTGTAGATTTTGGCCGCTAGCTCGGCCGGCACCTGGGGAAACCTTACCAAACCTGTGCCTTTTTGAAAAATAGAGAACTAGGGGAATCCAAGATGGGGTGACTTGTGGGGCTCTGACCAGGTTCTGTTACCCAGAATCCTTTGCAAACCTCAAAATTTGGCTGAAAAAGCACATTTTCCTCACATTTCGGTGACAGACAGTTCTGGAATCTGAGAGGAGCCACAACTTTCCTTCCACTCAGCGTTCCCCCAAGTCTCCCGATAAAAATGATACCTCACTTGTGTGGGTAGGCCTAGCGCCAGCGACAGGAAATGCCCCAAAACAGAACGTGGACACATCCCATTTTTTGACAGAAAACAGAGGTGTTTTTTGCAAAGTGCCTACCTGTAAATTTTGTCCTCTACCTCAGCCGGCACCTAGAGAAACCTACCAAACCTGTCCATTTTTGAAAACTAGAGACCTAGGGAAATCCAAGATGGGGTGACTTGTGGGGCTCTGACCAGGTTCTGTTACCCAGAATCCGTTGCAAACCTCAAAATTTGGCTATAAAAACACATTTTCCTCACATTTCGGTTACAGAAAGTTCTGGAATCTAAGAGGAGCCAGATATTTCCTTCCACCCAGCATTCCCCCAAGTCTCCCGATAAAAATGATACCTCACTTGTGTGGGTAGGCCTAGCGCCCGCGACAGGAAATGCCCCAAAACACAACGTGGACACATCCCATTTTTTGACAGAAAACAGAAGTGTTTTTTGCAAAGTGCCTACCTGTAGATTTTGGCCTCTAGCTCAGCCGGCACCCAGGGAAACCTACCAAACCTGTGCATTTTTGAAGACTAGAGACCGAGGGGAATCCAAGATGGGGTGACTTAGGGAGCTCTGACCAGGTTCTGTTACCCAGAATCCTTTGCAAACCTCAAATTTGGCTAAACAAACACATTTTCCTCACATTTCGGTGACAGAAAGTTCTGGAATCTAAGAGGAGCCAGATATTTCCTTCCACCCAGCGTTCCCCCAAGTCTCGCGATAAAAATGATACCTCACTTGTGTGGGTAGGCCTAGCGTCCGCGACAGGAAATGCCCCAAAACACAACGTGGACACATCCCATTTTTTGACAGAAAACAGAGGTGTTTTTTGCAAAGTGCCTACCTGTAGATTTTGGCCGCTAGCTCAGCCGGCACCTAGAGAAACCTACCAAACCTGTGCATTTTTGAAAACTAGAGACCTAGGGAAATCCAAGATGGGGTGACTTGTGGGGCTCTGACCAGGTTCTGTTACCCAGAATCCGTTGCAAACCTCAAAATTTGGCTAAGAAAAACAAATTTTCCTCACATTTCGGTGACAGAACGTTGTGGAATCTGAGAGGAGCCACACATTTCCTTCCACCCAGCGTACCCCCAAGTCTCCTGATAAAAATGATACCTCACTTGTGTGGGTAGGCCTAGCGCCGGAGACAGGAAATCCCCCAAAACACAACGTGGACACATCCCATTTTTTGACAGAAAACAGAGGTGTTTTTTGCAAAGTGCCTCCCTGTAGATTTTGGCCTCTAACTCAGCCGGCACCAAGGGAAACCTACCAAACCTGTGCATTTTTGAAAACTAGAGACCTAGGGGAATCCAAGATGGGGTGACTTGTGGGTCTCTGACCAGGTTCTGTTACCCAGAATCCTTTGCAAACCTCAAAATGTGGCTGAAAAAACACATTTTCCTCACATTTCGGTGACAGACAGTTCTGGAATCTGAGCGGAGCCACAAATTTCCTTCCACTCAGCGTTCCCACAAGTCTCCCGATAAAAATGATACCTCACTTGTGTGGGTAGGCCTAGCGCCAGCGACAGGAAATGCCCCAAAACAGAACGTGGACACATCCAATTTTTTGACAGAAAACAGAGGTGTTTTTTGCAAAGTGCCTACCTGTAGATTTTGGCCTCTAGCTCAGCCGGTACCTGGATAAACCTACCAAACCTGTGCATTTTTTACAAACTAGAGACCTAAGGGAATCCAAGATGGGGTGACTTGTGGGGCTCTGACCAGGTTCTGTTACCCAGAATCCTTTGCAAACCTAAAAATGTGGCTAAAAAAAACACATTTTCCTCACATTTCGGTGACAGAACGTTGTGGAATCTGAAAGGAGCCACACATTTCCTCCCGCCCAGCGTTCCCCCAAGTCTCCCGATAAAAATGATACCTCACTTGTGTGGGTAGGCCTAGTGCCCGCGACAGGAAATGCCCCAAAACACAACTTGGACACATCCCATTTTTTGACAGAAAACAGAGGTTTTTTTTGCAAAGTGCCTACCTGTAGATTTTGGCCTCTAGCTCAGCCGCCACCCAGGGAAACCTACCAAACCTGTGCATTTTTGAAGACTAGAGACAAAGGGGAATCCAAGATGGGGTGACTTGTGGAGCTCTGACCAGGTTCTGTTACCCAGAATCCTTTGCAAACCTCAAATGTGGCTAAAAAAACACATTTTCCTCACATTTCGGTGACAGAAAGTTCTGGAATCTAAGAGGAGCCAGATATTTCCTTCCACCCAGCGTTCCCCCAAGTCTCGCGATACAAATGATACCTCACTTGTGTGGGTAGGCCTAGCGTCCGCGTCAGGAAATGCCCCAAAACACAACGTGGACACATCCCATTTTTTGACAGAAAACAGAGGTGTTTTCTGCAAAGTGCCTACCTGTAGATTTTGGCCGCTACCTCGGCCGGCACATGGGGAAACCTACCAAACCTGTGCCTTTTTGAAAACTAGAGACCTAGGGGAATCCAAGATGGGGTGACTTGTGGGGCTCTGACCAGGTTCTGTTACCCAGAATCCGTTGCAAACCTCAAAATTTGGCTAAAAAAAACAAATTTTCCTCACATTTCGGTGATAGAACGTTGTGGAATCTGAGGAGCCACACATTTCCTTCCACCCAGCTTCCCCCAAGTCTCTTGATAAAAATGATACCTCACTTGTGTGGGTAGGCCTAGCGCCGGAGACAGGAAATCCCCCAAAACACAACGTGGACTCATCCCATTTTTTGACAGAAAACAGAGGTGTTTTTTGCAAAGTGCCTACCTGTAGATTTTGGCCTCTAACTCAGCCGGCACCAAGGGAAACCTACCAAACCTGTGCATTTTTGAAAACTAGAGACCTAGGGGAATCCAAGATGGGGTGACTTGTGGGTCTCTGACCAGGTTCTGTTACCCAGAATCCTTTGCAAACCTCAAAATTTGGCTGAAAAAACACATTTTCCGCACATTTCGGTGACAGACAGTTCTGGAATCTGAGGGGACCACAAATTTCCTTCCACTCAGCGTTCCCCCAAGTCTCCCGATAAAAATGATACCTCACTTGTGTGGGTAGGCCTAGCGCCCGCGACAGGAAATGCCCCAAAACACAGAGTGGACACATCCAATTTTTTGACAGAAAACAGAGGTGTTTTTTGCAAAGTCCCTACCTGTAGATTTTGGCCTCTAGCTCAGCCGGCACCTAGATAAACCTACCAAACCTGTGCATTTTTTAAAACTAGAGACCTAGGGAAATCCAAGATGGGGTGACTTGTGGGGCTCTGACCAGGTTCTGTTACCCAGAATCCTTTGCAAACCTCAAAATTTGGCTAAAAAAAACAAATTTTCCTCACATTTCGGTGACAGAACGTTGTGGAATCAGAGAGGAGCCACACATTTCCATCCACCCAACGTTCCCCCAAGTCTCCTGATAAAAATGATACCTCACTTGTGTGGGTAGGCCTAGCGCCGGCGACAGGAAATCCCCCAAAACACAACGTGGACACATCCCATTTTTTGACAGGAAACAGAGGTGTTTTTTGCAAAGTGCCTACCTGTAGATTTTGGCCTCTAGCTCAGCCGGCACCTAGGGAAACTTACCAAACCTGTGCATTTTTTAAAACTAGAGACCGAGGGGAATCCAAGATGGGGTGACTTGTGGGGCTCTGACCAGGTTCTGTTACCCAGAATCCGTTGCAAACCTCAAAATTTGGCTAAAAAAACACATTTCCCTCACATTTCGGTTACAGAAAGTTCTGGAATCTAAGAGGAGCCAGATATTTCCTTCCACCCAGCATTCCCCCAAGTCTCCCGATAAAAATGATACCTCACTTGTGTGGGTAGGCTTAGCACCCGCGACAGGAAATGCCCCAAAACACAACGTGGACACATCCCATTTTTTGACAGAAAACAGAGGGTTTTTTTGCAAAGTGCCTACCTGTAGATTTTGTCCGCTAGCTCGGCCGGCATCTGGGGAAACCTACCAAACCTGTGCCTTTTTGAAAACTAGAGACCTAGGGGAATCCAAGATGGGGTGACTTGTGGGGCTCTGACCAGGTTCTGTTACCCAGAATCCTTTGCAAACCTCAAATTTGGCTGAAAAAACACATTTTCCTCACATTTCGGTGACAGACAGTTCTGGAATCTGAGAGGAGCCACAACTTTCCTTCCACTCAGCGTTCCCCCAAGTCTCCCGATAAAAATGATACCTCACTTGTGTGGGTAGGCCTAGCGCCAGCGACAGGAAATGCCCCAAAACACAACGTGGACACATCCCATTTTTTGACAGAAAACAGAGGTGTTTTTTGCAAAGTGCCTACCTGTAGATTTTGGCCTCTAGCTCAGCCGGCACCTAGGGAAACCTACCAAACCTGTGCATTTTTTTAAACTAGAGACCGAGGGGAATCCAAGATGGGGTGACTTGTGGGGCTCTGACCAGGTTCTGTTACCCAGAATTCTTTGCAAACCTCAAAATTTGGCTGAAAAAACACATTTTCCTCACATTTCGGTGACAGACAGTTCTGGAATCTGAGAGGAGCCACAAATTTCCTTCCACTCAGCGTTCCCCCAAGTCTCCCGATAAAAATGATACCTCACTTGTGTGGGTAGGCCTAGCGCCCGCGACAGGAAATGCCCCAAAACACAGAGTGGACACATCCAATTTTTTGACAGAAAACAGAGGTGTTTTTTGCAAAGTGCCTACCTGTAGATTTTGGCCTCTAGCTCAGCCGGCACCTAGATAAACCTACCAAACCTGTGCATTTTTTAAAACTAGAGACCTAGGGAAATCCAAGATGGGGTGACTTGTGGGGCTCTGACCAGGTTCTGTTACCCAGAATCCTTTGCAAACCTCAAAATTTGGCTAAAAAAAACAAATTTTCCTCACATTTCGGTGACAGAACGTTGTGGAATCAGAGAGGAGCCACACATTTCCTTCCACCCAACGTTCCCCCAAGTCTCCTGATAAAAATGATACCTCACTTGTGTGGGTAGGCCTAGCGCCGGCGACAGGAAATCCCCCAAAACACAACGTGGACACATCCCATTTTTTGACAGGAAACAGAGGTGTTTTTTGCAAAGTGCCTACCTGTAGATTTTGGCCTCTAGCTCAGCCGGCACCTAGGGAAACTTACCAAACCTGTGCATTTTTGAAAACTAGAGACCTAGGGGAATCCAAGATGGGGTGACTTGTGGGGCTCTGACCAGGTTCTGTTACCCAGAATCCGTTGCAAACCTCAAAATTTGGCTAAAAAAACACATTTCCCTCACATTTCGGTGACAGAAAGTTCTGGAATCTGAGAGGAGCCACAAATTTCCTTCCGCCCGGCATTCCCCCAAGTCTCCCGATAAAAATGATACCTCACTTGTGTGGGTAGGCCTAGAGCCCGCGACAGGAAATGCCCCAAAACACAACGTGGACACATCCCATTTTTTGACAGAAAACAGAGGTGTTTTTTGCAAAGTGCCTACCTGTAGATTTTGGCTTCTAGCTCAGCCGGCACCTAGGGAAACCTACCAAACCTGTGCATTTTTGAAAACTAGAGACCTAGGGAAATCCAAGATGGGGTGACTTGTGGGGCTCTGACCAGGTTCTGTTACCCAGACTCCTTTGCAAACCTCAAAATTTGGCTATAAAAACACATTTTCCTCACATTTCGGTTACAGAAAGTTCTAGAATCTAAGAGAAGCCAGATATTTCCTTCCACCCAGCATTCCCCCAAGTCTCCCGATAAAAATTATACCTCACTTGTGTGGGTAGGCTTAGCGCCCGCGACAGGAAATGCCCCAAAACACAACATGGACACATCCCATTTTTTGACAGAAAACAGAGGTGTTTTTTGCAAAGTGCCTACCTATAGATTTTGGCCTCTAGCTCAGCCGGCACCCAGGGAAACCTACCAAACCTGTGCATTTTTTAAGACTAGAGACCGAGGGAAATCCAAGATGGGGTGACTTGTGGGGCTCTGACCAGGTTCTGTTACCCAGAATCCTTTGCAAACCTCAAAATTTGGCTATAAAAACACATTTTCCTCACATTTCGGTGACAGACAGTTCTGGAATCTGAGAGGAGCCACAAATTTCCTTCCACTCAGCGTTCCCCCAAGTCTCCCGATAAAAATGATACCTCACTTGTGTGGGTAGGCCTAGCGCCCGCGACAGGAAATGCCCCAAAACACAGAGTGGACACATCCAATTTTTTGACAGAAAACAGAGGTGTTTTTTGCAAAGTGCCTACCTGTAGATTTTGTCCTCTAGCTCAGCCGGCACCTAGATAAACCTACCAAACCTGTGCATTTTTTAAAACTAGAGACCTAGGGAAATCCAAGATGGGGTGACTTGTGGGGCTCTGACCAGGTTCTGTTACCCAGAATCCTTTGCAAACCTCAAAATTTGGCTAAAAAAAACAAATTTTCCTCACATTTCGGTGACAGAACGTTGTGGAATCAGAGAGGAGCCACACATTTCCTTCCACCCAACGTTCCCCCAAGTCTCCTGATAAAAATGATACCTCACTTGTGTGGGTAGGCCTAGCGCCGGCGACAGGAAATCCCCCAAAACACAACGTGGACAGATCCCATTTTTTGACAGGAAACAGAGGTGTTTTTTGCAAAGTGCCTACCTGTAGATTTTGGCCTCTAGCTCAGCCGGCACCTAGGGAAACTTACCAAACCTGTGCATTTTTGAAAACTAGAGACCTAGGGGAATCCAAGATGGGGTGACTTGTGGGGCTCTGACCAGGTTCTGTTACCCAGAATCCGTTGCAAACCTCAAAATTTGGCTAAAAAAACACATTTCCCTCACATTTCGGTGACAGAAAGTTCTGGAATCTGACAGGAGCCACAAATTTCCTTCCGCCCGGCATTCCCCCAAGTCTCCCGATAAAAATGATACCTCACTTGTGTGGGTAGGCCTAGAGCCCGCGACAGGAAATGCCCCAAAACACAACGTGGACACATCCCATTTTTTGACAGAAAACAGAGGTGTTTTTTGCAAAGTGCCTACCTGTAGATTTTGGCTTCTAGCTCAGCCGGCACCTAGGGAAACCTACCAAACCTGTGCATTTTTGAAAACTAGAGACCTAGGGAAATCCAAGATGGGGTGACTTGTGGGGATCTGACCAGGTTCTGTTACCCAGACTCCTTTGCAAACCTCAAAATTTGGCTATAAAAACACATTTTCCTCACATTTCGGTTACAGAAAGTTCTAGAATCTAAGAGAAGCCAGATATTTCCTTCCACCCAGCATTCCCCCAAGTCTCCCGATAAAAATTATACCTCACTTGTGTGGGTAGGCTTAGCGCCCGCGACAGGAAATGCCCCAAAACACAACATGGACACATCCCATTTTTTGACAGAAAACAGAGGTGTTTTTTGCAAAGTGCCTACCTGTAGATTTTGGCCTCTAGCTCAGCCGGCACCCAGGGAAATCTACCAAACCTGTGCATTTTTTAAGACTAGAGACCGAGGGAAATCCAAGATGGGGTGACTTGTGGGGCTCTGACCAGGTTCTGTTACCCAGAATCCTTTGCAAACCTCAAAATTTGGCTATAAAAACACATTTTCCTCACATTTCGGTTACAGAAAGTTCTGGAATCTAAGAGGAGCCAGATATTTCCTTCCACCCAGCATTCCCCCAAGTCTCCCGATAAAAATGATACCTCACTTGTGTGGGTAGGCTTAGCACCCGCGACAGGAAATGCCCCAAAACACAACGTGGACACATCCCATTTTTTGACAGAAAACAGAGGGGTTTTTTGCAAAGTGCCTACCTGTAGATTTTGGCCGCTAGCTCGGCCGGCACCTGGGGAAACCTACCAAACCTGTGCCTTTTTGAAAACTAGAGACCTAGGGGAATCCAAGATGGGGTGACTTGTAGGGCTCTGACCAGGTTCTGTTACCCAGAATCCTTTGCAAACCTCAAATTTGGCTGAAAAAACACATTTTCCTCACATTTCGGTGACAGACAGTTCTGGAATCTGAGAGGAGCCACAACTTTCCTTCCACTCAGCGTTCCCCCAAGTCTCCCGATAAAAATGATACCTCACTTGTGTGGGTAGGTCTAACGCCAGCGACAGGAGATGCCCCAAAACACAACGTGGACACATCCCATTTTTTGACAGAAAACAGAGGTGTTTTTTGCAAAGTGCCTACCTGTAGATTTTGGCCTCTAGCTCAGCCGGCACCTAGGGAAACCTACCAAACCTGTGCATTTCTGAAAACTAGAGACCTAGGGGAATCCAAGATGGGGTGACTTGTGGGGCTCTGACCAGGTTCTGTTACCCAGAATTCTTTGCAAACCTCAAAATTTGGCTGAAAAAACACATTTTCCTCACATTTCGGTGACAGACAGTTCTGGAATCTGAGAGGAGCTACGAATTTCCTTCTACTCAGCGTTCCCCCAAGTCTCCCGATAAAAATGATACCTCACTTGTGTGGGTAGGCCTAGCGCCAGCGACAGGAAATGCCCCAAAACACAGCGTGGACACATCCCATTTTTTGACAGAAAAAAGAGGTGTTTTTTGCAAACTGCCTACCTGTAGATTTTGGCCTCTAGCTCAGCCGGCACCTAGATAAACCTACCAAACGTGTGCATTTTTTACGAACTAGAGACCTAGGGGAATCCAAGATGGGGTGACTTGTGGGGCTCTGACCAGGTTCTGTTACCCAGAATCCTTTGCAAACCTCAAAATTTGGCTAAAAAAAACACATTTCCCTCACATTTCGGTGACAGAACGTTGTGGAATCTGAGAGGAGCCACACATTTCCTTCCACCAAGCGTTCCACCAAGTTTCCTGATAAAAATGATACCTCACTTGTGTGGGTAGGCCTAGCGCCGGCGACAGGAAATCCCCCAAAACACAACGTGGACACATCCGATTTTTTGACAGAAAACAGAGGTGTTTTTTGCAAAGTGCCTACCTGTAAATTTTGGCCTCTAGCTCAGCCGGCACCCAGGGAAACCGATCAAACCTGTGCATTTTCGAAGACTAGAGACCGAGGGAAATCCAAGATGGGGTGACTTGTGGAGCTCTGACCAGGTTCTGTTACCCAGAATCCGTTGCAAACCTCAAAATTTGGCTAAAAAAACACATTTTCCTCACATTTCGGTGACAGAAAGTTCTGGAATCTGAGAGGAGCCACAAATTTCCTTCCGCCCAGCGTTCCCCCAAGTCTCCCGAAAAAATGATACCTCACTTGTGTGGGTAGGCCTAGCGCCCGCGACAGGAAATCCCCCCAAACACAACGTGGACACATCCCATTTTTTGACCGAAAACAGAGGTGTTTTTTGCAAAGTGCCTACCTGTAGATTTTGGCCTCTAGCTCAGCCGGCTCCCAGGGAAACCAACTAAACCTGTGCATTTTTGAAGACTAGAGACCGAGGGGAATCCAAGATGGGGTGACTTGTGGAGCTCTGACCAGGTTCTGTTACCCAGAATCCATTGCAAACCTCAAATTTGGCTAAAAAAACACATTTTCCTCACATTTCGGTGACAGAAAGTTCTGGAATCTAAGAGGAGCCAGATATTTCCTTCCACCCAGCGTTCCCCCAAGTCTCGCGATAAAAATGATACCTCACTTGTGTGGGTAGGCCTAGCGACCGCAACAGGAAATGCCCCAAAACACAACGTGGACACATCCCATTTTTTGACAGAAAACAGAGGTGTTTTCTGCAAAGTGCCTACCTGTAGATTTTGGCTTCTAGCTCGGCTGGCACCTGGGGAAACCTACCAAACCTGTGCCTTTTTGAAAACTAGAGACCTAGCGGAATCCAAGATGGGGTGACTTGTGGGTCTCTGACCAGGTTCTGTTACCCAGAATCCGTTGCAAACCTCAAAATTTGGCTAAAAAAACACATTTCCCTCACATTTCGGTGACAGAAAGTTCTGGAATCTGAGAGAAGCCACAAATTTCCTTCCGCCCAGCGTTCCCCCAAGTCTCGCGATAAAAATGATACCTCACTTGTGTGGGTAGGCCTAGCGCCCGCGACAGGTAATGCCCCAAAACACAACGTGGACACATCCCATTTTTTGACAGAAAACAGAGGTGTTTTTTGCAAAGTGCCTACCTGTAGATTTTGGCCTCTAGTTCAGCCGGCACCCAGGGAAACCTACCAAACCTGTGCCTTTTTGAAGACTAGAGACCGAGGGGAATCCAAGATGGGGTGACTTGTGGAGCTCTGACCAGGTTCTGTTACCCAGAATCCTTTGCAAACCTCAAATTTGGCTAAAAAAACACATTTTCCTCACATTTCGGTGACAGAAAGTTCTGGAATCTAAGAGGAGCCAGAAATTTCCTTCCACCCAGCGTTCCCCCAAGTCCCGCGATAAAAATGATACCTCACTTGTGTGGGTAGGCCTAGCGTCCGCGACAGGAAATGCAACAAAACACAACGTGGACACAACTCATTTTTTGACAGAAAACAGAGGTGTTTTCTGCAAAGTGCCTACCTGTAGATTTTGGCCGCTAGCTCGGCCGGCACCTGGGGAAACCTACCAAACCTGTGCCTTTTTGAAAACTAGAGACCTAGGGGAATCCAAGATGGGGTGACTTGTGGAGCTCTGACCAGGTTCTGTTACCCATAATCCGTTGCAAACCTCAAACTTTGGCTAAAAAAACACATTTTCCTCACATTTCGGTGACAGAAAGTTCTGGAATCTGAGAGGAGCCACAAATTTCCTTCCGCCCAGCGTTCCCCCAAGTCTCCCGATAAAAATTATACCTCACTTGTGTGGGTAGGCCTAGCGCCCGCGACAGGAAATCCCCCAAAACACAACGTGGACACATCCCATTTTTTGACAGAAAACAGAGGTGTTTTTTGCAAAGTGCCTACCTGTAGATTTTGGCCTCTAGCTCAGCCGGCACCCAGGGAAACCTACTAAACCTGTGCATTTTTGAAGACTAGAGACCGAGGGGAATACAAGATGGGGTGACTTGTGGAGCTCTGACCAGGTTCTGTTACCCAGAATCCTTTGCAAACCTCAAATTTGGTTAAAAAAAACACATTTTCCCCACATTTCGGTGACAGAAAGTTCTGGAATCTAAGAGGAGCCAGATATTTCCTTCCACCCAGCGTTCCCCCATGCCTCGCGATAAAAATGATACCTCACTTGTGTGGGTAGGCCTAGCGTCCGCGACAGGAAATGCCCCCAAACACAACGTGGACACATCCCATTTTTTGACAGAAAACAGAGGTGTTTTTTGCAAAGTGCCTACCTGTAGATTTTGGCCTCTAGGTCAGCCGGCACCTAGGGAAACCTACCAAACCTGTGCATTTTTGAAAACTAGAGACCTAGGGGAATCCAAGATGGGGTGACTTGTGGGGCTCTGACCAGGTTCTGTTACCCAGAATCCTTTCCAAACCTCACAATTTGGCTGAAAAAACACATTTTCCTCACATTTCGGTGACAGACAGTTCTGGAATATGAGAGGAGCCACGAATTTCCTTCTACTCAGCGTTCCCCCAAGTCTCCCGATAAAAATGATACCTCACTTGTGTGGGTAGGCCTAGCGCCAGCGACAGGAAATGCCCCAAAACACAACGTGGACACATCCCATTTTTTGACAGAAAAAAGAGGTGTTTTTTGCAAAGTGCCTACCTGTAGATTTTGGCCTCTAGCTCAGCCGGCACCTAGATAAACCTACCAAACGTGTGCATTTTTTACAAACTAGAGACCTAGGGGAATCCAAGATGGGGTGACTTGTGGAGCTCTGACCAGGTTCTGTTACCCAGAATCCATTGCAAACCTCAAATTTGGCTAAAAAAACACATTTTCCTCACATTTCGGTGACAGAAAGTTCTGGAATCTAAGAGGAGCCACACATTTCCTTCCACCCAGCGTTCCACCAAGTCTCTTGATAAAAATGATACCTCACTTGTGTGGGTAGGCCTAGCGCCGGCGACAGGAAATCCCCCAAAACACAACGTGGACACATCCCATTTTTTGACAGACAACAGAGGTGTTTTTTGCAAAGTGCCTACCTGTAAATTTTGGCCTCTAGCTCAGCCGGCACCCAGGGAAACCGACCAAACCTGTGCATTTTCGAAGACTAGAGACCGAGGGGAATCCAAGATGGGGTGACTTGTGGAGCTCTGATCAGGTTCTGTTACCCAGAATCCGTTGCAAACCTCAAAATTTGGCTAAAAAAACACATTTTCCTCACATTTCGGTGACAGAAAGTTCTGGAATCTGAGAGGAGCCACAAATTTCCTTCCGCCCAGCGTTCCCCCAAGTCTCCCGAAAAAATGATACCTCACTTGTGTGGGTAGGCCTAGCGCCCGCGACAGGAAATCCCCCCAAACACAACGTGGACACATCCCATTTTTTGACAGAAAACAGAGGTGTTTTTTGCAAAGTGCCTACCTGTAGATTTTGGCCTCTAGCTCAGCCGGCACCCAGGGAAACCTACTAAACCTGTGCCTTTTTGAAGACTAGAGACCGAGGGGAATCCAAGATGGGGTGACTTGTGGAGCTCTGACCAGGTTCTGTTACCCAGAATCCTTTGCAAACCTCAAATTTGGCTAAAAAAACACATTTTCCTCACATTTCGGTGACAGAAAGTTCTGGAATCTAAGAGGAGCCAGAAATTTCCTTCCACCCAGCGTTCCCCCAAGTCCCGCGATAAAAATGATACCTCACTTGTGTGGGTAGGCCTAGCGTCCGCGACAGGAAATGCAACAAAACACAACGTGGACACAACTCATTTTTTGACAGAAAACAGAGGTGTTTTCTGCAAAGTGCCTACCTGTAGATTTTGGCCGCTAGCTCGGCCGGCACCTGGGGAAACCTACCAAACCTGTGCCTTTTTGAAAACTAGAGACCTAGGGGAATCCAAGATGGGGTGACTTGTGGAGCTCTGACCAGGTTCTGTTACCCATAATCCGTTGCAAACCTCAAACTTTGGCTAAAAAAACACATTTTCCTCACATTTCGGTGACAGAAAGTTCTGGAATCTGAGAGGAGCCACAAATTTCCTTCCGCCCAGCGTTCCCCCAAGTCTCCCGATAAAAATTATACCTCACTTGTGTGGGTAGGCCTAGCGCCCGCGACAGGAAATCCCCCAAAACACAACGTGGACACATCCCATTTTTTGACAGAAAACAGAGGTGTTTTTTGCAAAGTGCCTACCTGTAGATTTTGGCCTCTAGCTCAGCCGGCACCCAGGGAAACCTACTAAACCTGTGCATTTTTGAAGACTAGAGACCGAGGGGAATACAAGATGGGGTGACTTGTGGAGCTCTGACCAGGTTCTGTTACCCAGAATCCTTTGCAAACCTCAAATTTGGTTAAAAAAACACATTTTCCCCACATTTCGGTGACAGAAAGTTCTGGAATCTAAGAGGAGCCAGATATTTCCTTCCACCCAGCGTTCCCCCATGCCTCGCGATAAAAATGATACCTCACTTGTGTGGGTAGGCCTAGCGTCCGCGACAGGAAATGCCCCCAAACACAACGTGGACACATCCCATTTTTTGACAGAAAACAGAGGTGTTTTTTGCAAAGTGCCTACCTGTAGATTTTGGCCTCTAGGTCAGCCGGCACCTAGGGAAACCTACCAAACCTGTGCATTTTTGAAAACTAGAGACCTAGGGGAATCCAAGATGGGGTGACTTGTGGGGCTCTGACCAGGTTCTGTTACCCAGAATCCTTTCCAAACCTCACAATTTGGCTGAAAAAACACATTTTCCTCACATTTCGGTGACAGACAGTTCTGGAATATGAGAGGAGCCACGAATTTCCTTCTACTCAGCGTTCCCCCAAGTCTCCCGATAAAAATGATACCTCACTTGTGTGGGTAGGCCTAGCGCCAGCGACAGGAAATGCCCCAAAACACAACGTGGACACATCCCATTTTTTGACAGAAAAAAGAGGTGTTTTTTGCAAAGTGCCTACCTGTAGATTTTGGCCTCTAGCTCAGCCGGCACCTAGATAAACCTACCAAACGTGTGCATTTTTTACAAACTAGAGACCTAGGGGAATCCAAGATGGGGTGACTTGTGGAGCTCTGACCAGGTTCTGTTACCCAGAATCCATTGCAAACCTCAAATTTGGCTAAAAAAACACATTTTCCTCACATTTCGGTGACAGAAAGTTCTGGAATCTAAGAGGAGCCACACATTTCCTTCCACCCAGCGTTCCACCAAGTCTCTTGATTAAAATGATACCTCACTTGTGTGGGTAGGCCTAGCGCCGGCGACAGGAAATCCCCCAAAACACAACGTGGACACATCCCATTTTTTGACAGACAACAGAGGTGTTTTTTGCAAAGTGCCTACCTGTAAATTTTGGCCTCTAGCTCAGCCGGCACCCAGGGAAACCGACCAAACCTGTGCATTTTCGAAGACTAGAGACCGAGGGGAATCCAAGATGGGGTGACTTGTGGAGCTCTGATCAGGTTCTGTTACCCAGAATCCGTTGCAAACCTCAAAATTTGGCTAAAAAAACACATTTTCCTCACATTTCGGTGACAGAAAGTTCTGGAATCTGAGAGGAGCCACAAATTTCCTTCCGCCCAGCGTTCCCCCAAGTCTCCCGAAAAAATGATACCTCACTTGTGTGGGTAGGCCTAGCGCCCGCGACAGGAAATCCCCCCAAACACAACGTGGACACATCCCATTTTTTGACAGAAAACAGAGGTGTTTTTTGCAAAGTGCCTACCTGTAGATTTTGGCCTCTAGCTCAGCCGGCACCCAGGGAAACCTACTAAACCTGTGCATTTTTGAAGACTAGAGACCGAGGGGAATCCAAGATGGGGTGACTTGTGGAGCTCTGACCAGGTTCTGTTACCCAGAATCCATTGCAAACCTCAAATTTGGCTAAAAAAACACATTTTCCTCACATTTCGGTGACAGAAAGTTCTGGAGTCTAAGAGGAGCCAGATATTTCCTTCCACCCAGCGTTCCCCCAAGTCTCGCGATAAAAATGATACCTCACTTGTGTGGGTAGGCCTAGCAACCGCAACAGGAAATGCCCCAAAACAAAACATAGACACATCCCATTTTTTGACAGAAAACAGAGGTGTTTTCTGCAAAGTGCCTACCTGTAGATTTTGGCTGCTAGCTCGGCTGGCACCTGGGGAAACCTACCAAACCTGTGCCTTTTTGAAAACTAGAGACCTAGGGGAATCCAAGATGGGGTGACTTGTGGGTCTCTGACCAGGTTCTGTTACCCAGAATCCGTTGCAAACCTCAAAATCTGGCTAAAAAAACACATTTCCCTCACATTTCGGTGACAGAAAGTTCTGGAATCTGAGAGAAGCCACAAATTTCCTTCCGCCCAGCGTTCCCCCAAGTCTCCCGATAAAAATGATACCTCACTTGTGTGGGTAGGCCTAGCGCCCGCGACAGGTAATGCCCCAAAACACAACGTGGACACATCCCATTTTTTGACAGAAAACAGAGGTGTTTTTTGCAAAGTGCCTACCTGTAGATTTTGGCCTCTAGCTCAGCCGGCACCCAGGGAAACCTACCAAACCTGTGCCTTTTTGAAGACTAGAGACCGAGGGGAATCCAAGATGGGGTGACTTGTGGAGCTCTGACCAGGTTCTGTTACCCAGAATCCTTTGCAAACCTCAAATTTGGCTAAAAAAACACATTTTCCTCACATTTCGGTGACAGAAAGTTCTGGAATCTAAGAGGAGCCAGAAATTTCCTTCCACCCAGCGTTCCCCCAAGTCCCGCGATAAAAATGATACCTCACTTGTGTGGGTAGGCCTAGCGTCTGCGACAGGAAATGCAACAAAACACAACGTGGACACAACTCATTTTTTGACAGAAAACAGAGGTGTTTTCTGCAAAGTGCCTACCTGTAGATTTTGGCCGCTAGCTCGGCCGGCACCTGGGGAAACCTACCAAACCTGTGCCTTTTTGAAAACTAGAGACCTAGGGGAATCCAAGATGGGGTGACTTGTGGAGCTCTGACCAGGTTCTGTTACCCATAATCCGTTGCAAACCTCAAACTTTGGCTAAAAAAACACATTTTCCTCACATTTCGGTGACAGAAAGTTCTGGAATCTGAGAGGAGTAACAAATTTCCTTCCGCCCAGCGTTCCCCCAAGTCTCCCGATAAAAATTATACCTCACTTGTGTGGGTAGGCCTAGCGCCCGCGACAGGATATCCCCCAAAACACAACGTGGACACATCCCATTTTTTGACAGAAAACAGAGGTGTTTTTTGCAAAGTGCCTACCTGTAGATTTTGGCCTCTAGCTCAGCCGGCACCCAGGGAAACCTACTAAACCTGTGCATTTTTGAAGACTAGAGACCGAGGGGAATACAAGATGGGGTGACTTGTGGAGCTCTGACCAGGTTCTGTTACCCAGAATCCTTTGCAAACCTCAAATTTGGCTAAAAAAACACATTTTCCTCACATTTCGGTGACAGAAAGTTCTGGAATCTAAGAGGAGCCAGATATTTCCTTCCACCCAGCGTTCCCCCAAGCCTCGGGATAAAAATGATACCTCACTTGTGTGGGTAGGCCTAGCGTCCGCGACAGGAAATGCCCCCAAACACAACGTGGACACATCCCATTTTTTGACAGAAAACAGAGGTGTTTTTTGCAAAGTGCCTACCTGTAGATTTTGGCCTCTAGGTCAGCCGGCACCTAGGGAAACCTACCAAACCTGTGCATTTTTGAAAACTAGAGACCTAGGGGAATCCAAGATGGGGTGACTTGTGGGGCTCTGACCCGGTTCTGTTACCCAGAATCCTTTCCAAACCTCAAAATTTGGCTGAAAAAACACATTTTCCTCACATTTCGGTGACAGACAGTTCTGGAATCTGAGAGGAGCCACGAATTTCCTTCTACTCAGCGTTCCCCCAAGTCTCCCGATAAAAATGATACCTCACTTGTGTGGGTAGGCCTAGCGCCAGCGACAGGAAATGCCCCAAAACACAACGTGGACACATCCCATTTTTTGACAGAAAAAAGAGGTGTTTTTTGCAAAGTGCCTACCTGTAGATTTTGGCCTCTAGCTCAGCCGGCACCTAGATAAACCTACCAAACGTGTGCATTTTTTACAAACTAGAGACCTAGGGGAATCCAAGATGGGGTGACTTGTGGGGCTCTGACCAGGTTCTGTTACCCAGAATCCTTTGCAAACCTCAAAATTTGGCTAAAAAACACATTTCCCTCACATTTCGGTGACAGAACGTTGTGGAATCTGAGAGGAGCCACACATTTCCTTCCACCCAGCGTTCCACCAAGTCTCTTGATAAAAATGATACCTCACTTGTGTGGGTAGGCCTAGCGCCGGAGACAGGAAATCCCCCAAAACACAACGTGGACACATCCCATTTTTTGACAGAAAACAGAGGTGTTTTTTGCAAAGTGCCTACCTGTAAATTTTGGACTCTAGCTCAGCCGGCACCCAGGGAAACCGACCAAACCTGTGCATTTTTGAAGACTAGAGACCGAGGGGAATCCAAGATGGGGTGACTTGTGGAGCTCTGATCAGGTTCTGTTACCCAGAATCCGTTGCAAACCTCAAAATTTGGCTAAAAAAACACATTTTCCTCAAATTTCGGTGACAGAAAGTTCTGGAATCTGAGAGGAGCCACAAATTTCCTTCCGCCCAGCGTTCCCCCAAGTCTCCCGAAAAAATGATACCTCACTTGTGTGGGTAGGCCTAGCGCCCGCGACAGGAAATCCCCCAAAACACAACGTGGACACATCCCATTTTTTGACAGAAAACAGAGGTGTTTTTTGCAAAGTGCCTACCTGTAGATTTTGGCCTCTAGCTCAGCCGGCACCCAGGGAAACCTACTAAACCTGTGCATTTTTTAAGACTAGAGACCGAGGGGAATCCAAGATGGGGTGACTTGTGGAGCTCTGACCAGGTTCTGTTACCCAGAATCCTTTGCAAACCTCAAATTTGGCTAAAAAAAACACATTTTCCTCACATTTCGGTGACAGAAAGTTCTGGAATCTAAGAGGAGCCAGATATTTCCTTCCACCCAGCGTTCCCCCAAGTCTCGCGATAAAAATGATACCTCACTTGTGTGGGTAGGCCTAGCGTCCGCGACAGGAAATGCCCCAAAACACAACGTGGACACATCCCATTTTTTGACAGAAAACAGAGGTGTTTTCTGCAAAGTGCCTACCTGTAGATTTTGGCCGCTAGCTCGGCTGGCAACTGGGGAAACCTACCAAACCAGGGCCTTTTTGAAAACTAGAGACCTAGGGGAATCCAAGATGGGGTGACTTGTGGGGCTCTGACCAGGTTCTGTTACCCAGAATCCGTTGCAAACCTCAAAATTTGGCTAAAAAAACACATTTCCCTCACATTTCGGTGACAGAAAGTTCTGGAATCTGAGAGGAGCCACAAATTTCCTTCCGCCCAGCGTTCCCCCAAGTCTCCCGATAAAAATGATACCTCACTTGTGTGGGTAGGCCTAGCGCCCGCGACACGAAATGCCCCAAAACACAACGTGGACACATCCCATTTTTTGACAGAAAACAGAGGTGTTTTTTGCAAAGTGCCTACCTGTAGATTTAGGCCTCTAACTCAGCCGGCACCCAGGGAAACCTACCAAACCTGTGCATTTTTGAAGACTAGAGACCGAGGGGAATCCAAGATGGGGTGACTTGTGGAGCTCTGACCAAGTTCTGTTACCAAGAATCCTTTGCAAACCTCAAATTTGGCTAAAAAAACACATTTTCCTCACATTTCGGTGACAGAAACTTCTGGAATCTAAGAGGAGCCAGACATTTCCTTCCACCCAGCGTTCCCCAAGTCTCGCGATAAAAATGATACCTCACTTGTGTGGGTGGCCTAGCGTCCACGACAGGAAATGCCCCAAAACACAACGTGGACACATCCCATTTTTTGACAGAAAACAGAGGTGTTTCCTGCAAAGTGCCTACCTGTAGATTTTGGCCGCTAGCTCGGCCGGCACCTGGGGAAACCTACCAAACCTGTGCATTTTTTAAGACTAGAGACCGAGGGGAATCCAAGATGGGGTGACTTGTGGAGCTCTGACCAGGTTCTGTTACCCAGAATCCTTTGCAAACCTCAAATTTGGCTAAAAAAACACATTTTCCTCACATTTCGGTGACAGAAAGTTCTGGAATCTAAGAGGAGCCAGATATTTCCTTCCACCCAGCGTTCCCCCAAGTCTCGCGATAAAAATGATATCTCACTTGTGTGGGTAGGCCTAGCGTCCGCGACAGGAAATGCCCCAAAACACAACGTGGACACATCCCATTTTTTGACAGAAAACAGAGGTGTTTTCTGCAAAGTGCCTACCTGTAGATTTTGGCCGCTAGCTCGGCTGGCAACTGGGGAAACCTACCAAACCAGGGCCTTTTTGAAAACTAGAGACCTAGGGGAATCCAAGATGGGGTGACTTGTGGGGCTCTGACCAGGTTCTGTTACCCAGAATCCGTTGCAAACCTCAAAATTTGGCTAAAAAAACACATTTCCCTCACATTTCGGTGACAGAAAGTTCTGGAATCTGAGAGGAGCCACAAATTTCCTTCCGCCCAGCGTTCCCCCAAGTCTCCCGATAAAAATGATACCTCACTTGTGTGGGTAGGCCTAGCGCCCGCGACACGAAATGCCCCAAAACACAACGTGGACACATCCCATTTTTTGACAGAAAACAGAGGTGTTTTTTGCAAAGTGCCTACCTGTAGATTTAGGCCTCTAACTCAGCCGGCACCCAGGGAAACCTACCAAACCTGTGCATTTTTGAAGACTAGAGACCGAGGGGAATCCAAGATGGGGTGACTTGTGGAGCTCTGACCAGGTTCTGTTACCAAGAATCCTTTGCAAACCTCAAATTTGGCTAAAAAAACACATTTTCCTCACATTTCGGTGACAGAAAGTTCTGGAATCTAAGAGGAGCCAGATATTTCCTTCCACCCAGCGTTCCCCAAGTCTCGCGATAAAAATGATACCTCACTTGTGTGGGTGGCCTAGCGTCCACGACAGGAAATGCCCCAAAACACAACGTGGACACATCCCATTTTTTGACAGAAAACAGAGGTGTTTCCTGCAAAGTGCCTACCTGTAGATTTTGGCCGCTAGCTCGGCCGGCACCTGGGGAAACCTACCAAACCTGTGCCTTTTTGAAAACTAGAGACCTAGGGGAATCCAAGATGAGGTGACTTGTGGGGCTCTGACCAGGTTCTGTTACCCAGAATCCTTTGCAAACCTCAAAATTTGGCTGAAAAAACACATTTTCCTCACATTTCGGTGACAGACAGTTCTGGAATCTGAGAAGAGCCACAACTTTCCTTCCACTCAGCGTTCCCCCAAGTCTCCCGATAAAAATGATACCTCACTTGTGTGGGTAGGCCTAGCGCCAGCGACAGGAAATGCCCCAAAACACAACGTGGACACATCCCATTTTTTGACAGAAAACAGAGGTGTTTTTTGCAAAGTGCCTACCTGTAGATTTTGGCCTCTAGCTCAGCCGGCACCTAGAGAAACCTACCAAACCTGTGCATTTTTGAAAACTAGAGACCTAGGGAAATCCAAGATGGGGTGACTTGTGGGGCTCTGACCAGGTTCTGTTACCCAGAATCCTTTGCAAACCTCAAAATTTGGCTAAAAAAAACACATTTTCCTCACATTTCGGTGACAGAACGTTGTGGAATCTGAGAGGAGCCACACATTTCCTTCCACCCAGCGTTCCCCCAAGTCTCCTGATAAAAATGATACCTCACTTGTGTGGGTAGGCCTAGTGCCGGCGACAGGAAATCCCCCAAAACACAACGTGGACACATCCCATTTTTTGACAGAAAACAGAGGTGTTTTTTGCAAAGTGCCTACCTGTAGATTTTTGCCTCTAGCTCAGCCGGCACCTAGGGAAACCAACCAAACCTGTGCATTTTTGAAAACTAGAGACCTAGGGGAATCCAAGATGGGGTGACTTGTGGAGCTCTGACCAGGTTCTGTTACCCAGAATCCTTTGCAAACCTCAAATTTGGCTAAAAAAACACATTTTCCTCACATTTCGGTGACAGAAAGTTCTGGAATCTAAGAGGAGCCAGATATTTCCTTCCACCCAGCGTTCCCCCAAGTCTCGCGATAAAAATGATACCTCACTTGTGTGGGTAGGCCTAGCGCCTGCGACAGGAAATGCCCCAAAACACAACGTGGACACATCCCATTTTTTGACAGAAAACAGAGGTGTTTTTTGCAAAGTGCCTACCTGTAGATTTTGGCCTCTAGCTCAGCCGGCACCTAGATAAACCTACCAAACCTGTGCATTTTTTAAAACTAGAGACCTAGGGAAATCCAAGATGGGGTGACTTGTGGGGCTCTGACCGGGTTCTGTTACCCAGAATCCTTTGCAAACCTCAAAATTTGGCTAAAAAAAACACATTTTCCTCACATTTCAGTGACAGAACGTTGTGGAATCAGAGAGGAGCCACACATTTACTTCCACCCAACGTTCCCCCAAGTCTCCTGATAAAAATGATACCTCACTTGTGTGGGTAGGCCTAGCACCGGCGACAGGAAATCCCCCAAAACACAACGTGGAGACATCCCATTTTTTGACAGAAAACAGAGGTGTTTTTTGCAAAGTGCCTACCTGTAGATTTTGGCCTCTAGCTCAGCCGGCACCTAGGGAAACCTACCAAACCTGTGCATTTTTGAAAACTAGAGACCTAGGGGAATCCAAGATGGGGTGACTTGTGGGTCTCTGACCAGGTTCTGTTACCCAGAATCCTTTGCAAACCTCAAAATTTGGCTGAAAAAACACATTTTCCTCACATTTCGGTGACAGACAGTTCTGGAATCTGAGAGGACCACAAATTTCCTTCCACTCAGCGTTCCACCAAGTCTCCCGATAAAAATTATACCTCACTTGTGTGGGTAGGCCTAGCGCCCGCGACAGGAAATGCCCCAAAACACAGAGTGGACACATCCCATTTTTTGACAGAAAACAGAGGTGTTTTTTGCAAAGTGCCTACCTGTAGATTTTGGCCTCTAGCTCAGCCGGCACCTAAATAAACCTACCAAACCTGTGCATTTTTTAAAACTAGAGACCTAGGGAAATCCAAGATGGGGTGACTTGTGGGGCTCTGACCGGGTTCTGTTACCCAGAATCCTTTGCAAACCTCAAAATTTGGCTAAAAAAAACACATTTTCCTCACATTTCGGTGACAGAACGTTGTGGAATGTGAGAGGAGCCACACATTTACTGCCACCCAACGTTCCCCCCAAGTCTCCTGATAAAAATGATACCTCACTTGTGTGGGTAGGCCTAGCACCGGCGACAGGAAATCCCCCAAAACACAACGTGGAGACATCCCATTTTTTGACAGAAAACAGAGGTGTTTTTTGCAAAGTGCCTACCTGTAGATTTTGGCCTCTAACTCAGCCGGCACCTAGGGAAACCTACCAAACCTGTGCATTTTTTAAGTCTAGAGACCAAGGGGAATCCAAGATGGGGTGACTTGTGGAGCTCTGACCAGGTTCTGTTACCCAGAATCCTTTGCAAACCTCAAATTTGGCTAAAAAAACACATTTTCCTCACATTTCGGTGACAGAAAGTTCTGGAATCTAAGAGGAGCCAGATATTTCCTTCCACCCAGCGTTCCCCCAAGTCTCGCGATACAAATGATACCTCACTTGTGTGGGTAGGCCTAGCGTCCGCGACAGGAAATGCCCCAAAACACAACGTGGACACATCCCATTTTTTGACAGAAAACAGAGGTGTTTTCTGCAAAGTGCCTACCTGTAGATTTTGGCCGCTAGCTCGGCCGGCACCTGGGGAAACCTACCAAACCTGTGCATTTTTGAAAACTAGAGACCTAGGGGAATCCAAGATGGGGTGACTTGTGGGTCTCTGACCAGGTTCTGTTACCCAGAATCCTTTGCAAACCTTAAAAATTTGGCTGAAAAAACACATTTTCCACACATTTCGGTGACAGAACGTTGTGGAATCAGAGAGGAGCCACACATTTACTTCCACCCAACGTTCCCCCAAGTCTCCTGATAAAAATGATACCTCACTTGTGTGGGTAGGCCTAGCGCCGGAGACAGGAAATCCCCCAAAACACAACGTGGACACATCCCATTTTTTTTACAGAAAACAGAGGTGTTTTTTGCAAAGTGCCTTCTGTAGATTTTGGCCTCTAACTCAGCCGGCACCTAGGGAAACCTATCAAACCTGTGCATTTTTGAAAACTAGAGACCTAGGGGAATCCAAGATGGGGTGACTTGTGGGTCTCTGACCAGGTTCTGTTACCCAGAATCCTTTGCAAACCTCAAAATTTGGCTGAAAAAACACATTTTCCTCACATTTCGGTGACAGACAGTTCTGGAATCTGAGAGGACCACAAATTTCCTTCCACTCAGCGTTCCCCCAAGTCTCCCGATAAAAATTATACCTCACTTGTGTGGGTAGGCCTAGCGCCCGCGACAGGAAATGCCCCAAAACACAGAGTGGACACATCCCATTTTTTGACAGAAAACAGAGGTGTTTTTTGCAAAGTGCCTACCTGTAGATTTTGGCCTCTAGCTCAGCCGGCACCTAGATAAACCTACCAAACCTGTGCATTTTTTAAAACTAGAGACCTAGGGAAATCCAAGATGGGGTGACTTGTGGGGCTCTGACCGGGTTCTGTTACCCAGAATCCTTTGCAAACCTCAAAATTTGGCTAAAAAAAACACATTTTCCTCACATTTCAGTGACAGAACGTTGTGGAATCAGAGAGGAGCCACACATTTACTTCCACCCAACGTTCCCCCAAGTCTCCTGATAAAAATGATACCTCACTTGTGTGGGTAGGCGTAGCACCGGCGACAGGAAATCCCCCAAAACACAACGTGGAGACATCCCATTTTTTGACAGAAAACAGAGGTGTTTTTTGCAAAGTGCCTACCTGTAGATTTTGGCCTCTAACTCAGCCGGCACCTAGGGAAACCTACCAAACCTGTGCATTTTTGAAAACTAGAGACCTAGGGGAATCTAAGATGGGGTGACTTGTGGGGCTCTGACCAGGTTCTGTTACCCAGAATCCGTTGCAAACCTCAAAATTTGGCTAAAAAAACACATTTCCCTCACATTTCGGTGACAGAAAGTTCTGGAATCTGAGAGGAGCCACAAATTTCCTTCCGCCCGGCATTCCCCCAAGTCTCCCGATAAAAATGATACCTCACTTGTGTGAGTAGACCTAGCGCCCGCGACAGGAAATGCCCTAAAACACAACGTGGACACATCCCATTTTTTGACAGAAAACAGAGGTGTTTTTTGCAAAGTGCCTACCTGTAGATTTTGGCCTCTAGCTCAGCCGGCACCCTGGGAAACCTACCAAACCAGTGCATTTTGGAAGACTAGAGACCGAGGGGAATCCAAGATGGGGTGACTTGTGGAGCTCTGACCAGGTTCTGTTACCCAGAATCCTTTGCAAACCTCAAATTTGGCTAAAAAAAACACAGTTTCCTCACATTTCGGTTACAGAAAGTTCTGGAATCTAAGAGGAGCCAGATATTTCCTTCCACCCAGCGTTCCCCCAAGTCTCGCGATAAAAATGATACCTCAATTGTGTGGGTAGGCCTAGCGTCCGCGACAGGAAATGCCCCAAAACACAACGTGGACACATCCCATTTTTTGACAGAAAACAGAGGTGTTTTCTGCAAAGTGCCTACCTGTAGATTTTGGCCACTAGCTCGGCCGGCACCTGGGGAAACCTACCAAACCTGTGCCTTTTTGAAAACTAGAGACCTAGTGGAATCCAAGATGGGGTGACTTGTGGGGCTCTGACCAGGTTCTGTTACCCAGAATCCTTTGCAAACCTCAAAATTTGGCTGAAAAAGCATATTTTCCTCACATTTCGGTGACAGACAGTTCTGGAATCTGAGAGGAGCCACAACTTTCCTTCCATTCAGCGTTCCCCCAAGTCTCCCGATAAAAATGATACCTCACTTGTGTGGGTAGGCCTAGCGCCAGCAACAGGAAATGCCCCAAAACAGAACGTGGACACATCCCATTTTTTGACAGAAAACAGAGGTGTTTTTTTGCAAAGTGCCTACCTCTAGATTTTGGCCTCCAACTCAGCCGGCACCTAGGGAAACCTACCAAACCTGTGCATTTTTGAAAACTAGAGACCTAGGGGAATCCAAGATGGGGTGACTTGTGGGGCTCTGACCAGGTTCTGTTACCCAGAATCCGTTGCAAACCTCAAAATTTGGCTAAAAAAACACATTTCCCTCACATTTCGGTGACAGAAAGTTCTGGAATCTGAGAGGAGCCACAAATTTCCTTCCGCCCGGCATTCCCCCAAGTCTCCCGATAAAAATGATACCTCACTTGTGTGGGTAGGCCTAGCGCCCGCGACAGGAAATGCCCCAAAACACAACGTGGACACATCCCATTTTTTGACAGAAAACAGAGGTGTTTTTTGCAAAGTGCCTACCTGTAGATTTTGGCCTCTAGCTCAGCCGGCACCCAGGGAAACCTACCAAACCAGTGCATTTTTGAAGACTAGAGACCGAGGGGAATCCAAGATGGGGTGACTTGTGGAGCTCTGACCAGGTTCTGTTACCCAGAATCCTTTGCAAACCTCAAATTTGGCTAAAAAAAACACAGTTTCCTCACATTTCGGTTACAGAAAGTTCTGGAATCTAAGAGGAGCCAGATATTTCCTTCCACCCAGCGTTCCCCCAAGTCTCGCGAAAAAAATGATACCTCAATTGTGTGGGTAGGCCTAGCGTCCGCGACAGGAAATGCCCCAAAACACAACGTGGACACATCCCATTTTTTGACAGAAAACAGAGGTGTTTTCTGCAAAGTGCCTACCTGTAGATTTTGGCAGCTAGCTCGGCCGGCACCTGGGGAAACCTACCAAACCTGTGCCTTTTTGAAAACTAGAGACCTAGGGGAATCCAAGATGGGGTGACTTGTGGGGCTCTGACCAGGTTCTGTTACCCAGAATCCTTTGCAAACCTCAAAATTTGGCTGAAAAAGCACATTTTCCTCAGATTTCGGTGACAGACAGTTCTGGAATCTGAGAGGAGCCACAACTTTCCTTCCACTCAGCGTTCCGCCAAGTCTCCCGATAAAAATGATACCTCACTTGTGTGGGTAGGCCTAGCGCCGGCGACAGGAAATGCCCCAAAACAGAACGTGGACACATCCCATTTTTTGACAGAAAACAGAGGTGTTTTTTGCAAAGTGCCTACCTGTAGATTTTGGCTTCTAGCTCAGCCGGCACCTAGAGAAACCTACCAAACCTGTGCATTTTTGAAAACTAGAGACCTAGGGAAATCCAAGATGGGGTGACTTGTGGGGCTCTGACCAGGTTCTGTTACCCAGAATCCTTTGCAAACCTCAAAATTTGGCTAAAAAAACACATTTTCCTCACATTTCGGTAACAGAACGTTGTGGAATCTGAGAGGAGCCACACATTTCCTTCCACCCAGTGTTCCCCCAAGCCTCCTGAGAAAAATGATATCTCACTTGTGTGGGTAGGCCTAGCGCCGGCGACAGGAAATCCCCCCAAAACACAACGTGGACACATCCCATTTTTTGACAGAAAACAGAGGTGTTTTTTGCAAAGTGCCTACCTGTAGATTTTGGCCTCTAGCTCAGCCGGCACCCAGGGAAACCTACCAAACCAGTGCATTTTTGAAGACTAGAGACCGAGGGGAATCCAAGATGGGGTGACTTGTGGAGCTCTGACCAGGTTCTGTTACCCAGAATCCTTTGCAAACCTCAAATTTGGCTAAAAAAAACACAGTTTCCTCAAATTTCGGTTACAGAAAGTTCTGGAATCTAAGAGGAGCCAGATATTTCCTTCCACCCAGCGTTCCCCCAAGTCTCGCGATAAAAATGATACCTCAATTGTGTGGGTAGGCCTAGCGTCCGCGACAGGAAATGCCCCAAAACACAACGTGGACACATCCCATTTTTTGACAGAAAACAGAGGTGTTTTCTGCAAAGTGCCTACCTGTAGATTTTGGCCGCTAGCTCGGCCGGCACCTGGGGAAACCTTACCAAACCTGTGCCTTTTTGAAAAATAGAGAACTAGGGGAATCCAAGATGGGGTGACTTGTGGGGCTCTGACCAGGTTCTGTTACCCAGAATCCTTTGCAAACCTCAAAATTTGGCTGAAAAAGCACATTTTCCTCACATTTCGGTGACAGACAGTTCTGGAATCTGAGAGGAGCCACAACTTTCCTTCCACTCAGCGTTCCCCCAAGTCTCCCGATAAAAATGATACCTCACTTGTGTGGGTAGGTCTAGCGCCAGCGACAGGAAATGCCCCAAAACAGAACGTGGACACATCCCATTTTTTGACAGAAAACAGAGGTGTTTTTTGCAAAGTGCCTACCTGTAGATTTTGTCCTCTAGCTCAGCCGGCACCTAGAGAAACCTACCAAACCTGTGCATTTTTGAAAACTAGAGACCTAGGGAAATCCAAGATGGGGTGACTTGTGGGGCTCTGACCAGGTTCTGTTACCCAGAATCCTTTGCAAACCTCAAAATTTGGCTGAAAAAGCACATTTTCCTCAGATTTCGGTGACAGACAGTTCTGGAATCTGAGAGGAGCCACAACTTTCCTTCCACTCAGCGTTCCCCCAAGTCTCCCGATAAAAATGATACCTCACTTGTGTGGGTAGGCCTAGCGCCCGCGACAGGAAATGCCCCAAAACACAACGTGGACACATCCCATTTTTTGACAGAAAACAGAGGTGTTTTTTGCAAAGTGCCTACCTGTAGATTTTGGCCTCTAGCTCAGCCGGCACCTAGAGAAACCTACCAAACCTGTGCATTTTTGAAAACTAGAGACCTAGGGAAATCCAAGATGGGGTGACTTGTGGGGCTCTGACCAGGTTCTGTTACCCAGAATCCTTTGCAAACCTCAAAATTTGGCTAAAAAAACACATTTTCCTCACATTTCGGTGACAGAACGTTGTGGAATCTGAGAGGAGCCACACATTTCCTTCCACCCAGTGTTCCCCCAAGCCTCCTAAGAAAAATGATATCTCACTTGTGTGGGTAGGCCTAGCGCCGGCGACAGGAAATCCCCCAAAACACAACGTGGACACATCCCATTTTTTGACAGAAAACAGAGGTGTTTTTTGCAAAGTACCTACCTGTAGATTTTGGCCTCTAGCTCAGCCGGCACCTAGGGAAACCTACCAAACCTGTGCATTTTTGAAAACTGGAGACCTAGGGGAATCCAAGATGGGGTGACTTGTGGGGCTCTGACCAGGTTCTGTTACCCAGAATCCGTTGCAAACCTCAAAATTTGGCTAAAAAAAACAAATTTCCCTCAGATTTCGGTGACAGAAAGTTCTGGAATCTGAGAGGAGCCACAAATTTCCTTCTGCCCGGCATTCCCGCAAGTCTCCCGATAAAAATGATACCTCACTTGTATGGGTAGGCCTAGCGCCCGCGACAGGAAATGCCCCAAAACACAACGTGGACACATCCCATTTTTTGACAGAAAACAGAGGTGTTTTTTGCAAAGTGCCTACCTGTAGATTTTGGCCTCTAGCTCAGCCGGCACCCAGGGAAACCTACCAAACCAGTGCATTTTTGAAGACTAGAGACCGAGGGGAATCCAAGATGGGGTGAATTGTGGAGCTCTGACCTGGTTCTGTTACCCAGAATCCTTTGCAAACCTCAAATTTGGCTAAAAAAAACACAGTTTCCTCAAATTTCGGTTACAGAAAGTTCTGGAATCTAAGAGGAGCCAGATATTTCCTTCCACCCAGCGTTCCCCCAAGTCTCGCGATAAAAATGATACCTCAATTGTGTGGGTAGGCCTAGCGTCCGCGACAGGAAATGCCCCAAAACACAACGTGGACACATCCCATTTTTTGACAGAAAACAGAGGTGTTTTCTGCAAAGTGCCTACCTGTAGATTTTGGCCGCTAGCTCGGCCGGCACCTGGGGAAACCTTACCAAACCTGTGCCTTTTTGAAAAATAGAGAACTAGGGGAATCCAAGATGGGGTGACTTGTGGGGCTCTGACCAGGTTCTGTTACCCAGAATCCTTTGCAAACCTCAACATTTGGCTGAAAAAGCACATTTTCCTCACATTTCGGTGACAGACAGTTCTGGAATCTGAGAGGAGCCACAACTTTCCTTCCACTCAGCGTTCCCCCAAGTCTCCCAATAAAAATGATACCTCACTTGTGTGGGTAGGCCTAGCGCCAGCGACAGGAAATGCCCCAAAACAGAACGTGGACACATCCCATTTTTTGACAGAAAACAGAGGTGTTTTTTGCAAAGTGCCTACCTGTAGATTTTGTCCTCTAGCTCAGCCGGCACCTAGAGAAACCTACCAAATCTGTGCATTTTTGAAAACTAGAGACCTAGGGAAATCCAAGATGGGGTGACTTGTGGGGCTCTGACCAGGTTCTGTTACCCAGAATCCTTTGCAAACCTCAAAATTTGGCTAAAAAAACACATTTTCCTCACATTTCGGTGACAGAACGTTGTGGAATCTGAGAGGAGCCACACATTTCCTTCCACCCAGCGTTCCCCCAAGTCTCCTGATAAAAATGATACCTCACTTGTGTGGGTAGGCCTAGCGCCGGCGACAGGAAATCCCCCAAAACACAACGTGGACACATCCCATTTTTTGACAGAAAACAGAGGTGTTTTTTGCAAAGTGCCGACCTGTAGATTTTGGCCTCTAGCTCAGCCGGCACCTAGCGAAACCTACCAAACCTGTGCATTTTGGAAAACTAGAGACCTAGGGGAATCCAAGATGGGGTGACTTGTGGGGCTCTGACCAGGTTCTGTTACCCAGAATCCGTTGCAAACCTCAAAATTTGGCTATAAAAACACATTTTCCTCACATTTCGGTTACAGAAAGTTCTGGAATCTAAGAGGAGCCAGATATTTCCTTCCACCCAGCATTCCCCCAAGTCTCCCGATAAAAATGATACCTCACTTGTGTGGGTAGGCCTAGCGCCCGCGACAGGAAATGCCCCAAAACACAACGTGGACACATCCCATTTTTTGACAGAAAACAGATGTGTTTTTTGCAAAGTGCCTACCTGTAGATTTTGGCCTCTAGCTCAGCCGGCACCCAGGGAAACCTACCAAACCTGTGCATTTTTGAAGACTAGAGACCGAGGGGAATCCAAGATGGGGTGACTTAGGGAGCTCTGACCAGGTTCCGTTACCCAGAATCCTTTGCAAACCTCAAATTTGGCTAAACAAACACATTTTCCTCACATTTCGGTGACAGAAAGTTCTGGAATCTAAGAGGAGCCAGATATTTCCTTCCACCCAGCGTTCCCCCAAGTCTCGCGATAAAAATGATACCTCACTTGTGTGGGTAGGCCTAGCGTCCGCAACAGGAAATGCCCCAAAACACAACGTGGACACATCCCATTTTTTGACAGAAAACAGAGGTGTTTTTTGCAAAGTGCCTACCTGTAGATTTTGGCCGCTAGCTCAGCCGGCACCTAGAGAAACCTACCAAACCTGTGCATTTTTGAAAACTAGAGACCTAGGGAAATCCAAGATGGAGTGACTTGTGGGGCTCTGACCAGGTTCTGTTACCCAGAATCCGTTGCAAACCTCAAAATTTGGCTAAGAAAAACACATTTTCCTCACATTTCGGTGACAGAACGTTGTGGAATCTGAGAGGAGCCACACATTTCCTTCCAACCAGCGTACCCCCAAGTCTCCTGATAAAAATGATACCTCACTTGTGTGGGTAGGCCTAGCGCCGGAGACAGGAAATCCCCCAAAACACAACGTGGACACATCCCATTTTTTGACAGAAAACAGAGGTGTTTTTTGCAAAGTGCCTACCTGTAGATTTTGGCCTCTAACTCAGCCGGCACCTAGGGAAACCTACCAAACCTGAGCATTTTTGAAAACTAGAGACCTAGGGGAATCCAAGATGGGGTGACTTGTGGGTCTCTGACCAGGTTCTGTTACCCAGAATCCTTTGCAAACCTCAAAATTTGGCTGAAAAAACACATTTTCCTCACATTTCGGTGACAGACAGTTCTGGAATCTGAGAGGAGCCACAAATTTCCTTCCACTCAGCGTTCCCCCAAGTCTCCCGATAAAAATGATACCTCACTTGTGTGGGTAGGCCTAGCGCCAGCGACAGGAAATGCCCCAAACCAGAACGTGGACACATCCAATTTTTTGTCAGAAAACAGAGGTGTTTTTTGCAAAGTGCCTACCTGTAGATTTTGGCCTCTAGCTCAGCCGGTACCTAGATAAACCTACCAAACCTGTGCATTTTTTACAAACTAGAGACCTAGAGGAATCCAAGATGGGGTGACTTGTGGGGCTCTGACCAGGTTCTGTTACCCAGAATCCTTTGCAAACCTAAAAATTTGGCTAAAAAAAACACATTTTCCTCACATTTCGGTGACAGAACGTTGTGGAATCTGAAAGGAGCCACACATTTCCTTCCGCCCAGCGTTCCTGCAAGTCTCCCGATAAAAATGATACCTCACTTGTGTGGGTAGGCCTAGTGCCCGCGACAGGAAATGCCCCAAAACACAACTTGGACACATCCCATTTTTTGACAGAAAACAGAGGTTTTTTTTGCAAAGTGCCTACCTGTAGATTTTGGCCTCTAGCTCAGCCGCCACCCAGGGAAACCTACCAAACCTGTGCATTTTTGAAGACTAGAGACAAAGGGGAATCCAAGATGGGGTGACTTGTGGAGCTCTGACCAGGTTCTGTTACCCAGAATCCTTCGCAAACCTCAAATGTGGCTAAAAAAACACATTTTCCTCACATTTCGGTGACAGAAAGTTCTGGAATCTAAGAGGAGCCAGATATTTCCTTCCACCCAGCGTTCCCCCAAGTCTTGCGATACAAATGATACCTCACTTGTGTGGGTAGGCCTAGCGTCCGCGTCAGGAAATGCCCCAAAACACAACGTGGACACATCCCATTTTTTGACAGAAAACAGAGGTGTTTTCTGCAAAGTGCCTACCTGTAGATTTTGAGCGCTAGCTCGGCCGGCACCTGGGGAAACCTACCAAACCTGTGCATTTTTTAAAACTAGAGACCTAGGGGAATCCAAGATGGGGTGACTTGTGGGTCTCTGACCAGGTTCTGTTACCCAGAATCCTTTGCAAACCTCAAAATTTGGCTGAAAAAACACATTTTCCTCACATTTCGGTGACAGACAGTTCTGGAATCTGAGAGGAGCCACAAATTTCCTTCCACTCAGCGTTCCCCCAAGTCTCCCGATAAAAATGATACCTCACTTGTGTGGGTAGGCCTAGCGCCAGCGACAGGAAATGCCCCAAAACAGAACGTGGACACATCCAATTTTTTGACAGAAAACAGAGGTGTTTTTTGCAAAGTGCCTACCTGTAGATTTTGGCCTCTAGCTCAGCCGGTACCTAGATAAACCTACCAAACCTGTGCATTTTTTACAAACTAGAGACCTAGGGGAATCCAAGATGGGGTGACTTGTGGGGCTCTGACCAGGTTCTGTTACCCAGAATCCGTTGCAAACCTCAAAATTTGGCTAAATAAAACACATTTTCCTCACATTTCGGTGACAGAACGTTGTGGAATCTGAGGAGCCACACATTTCCTTCCACCCAGCGTTCCCCCAAGTCTCTTGATAAAAATGATACCTCACTTGTGGGGGTAGGCCTAGCGCCGGAGACAGGAAATCCCCCAAAACACAACGTGGACTCATCCCATTTTTTGACAGAAAACAGAGGTGTTTTTTGCAAAGTGCCTACCTGTAGATTTTGGCCTCTAGCTCAGCCGGCACCCAGGGAAACCTACCAAACCTGTGCCTTTTTGAAGACTAGAGACCGAGGGGAATCCAAGATGGGGTGACTTGTGGAGCTCTGACCAGGTTCTGTTACCCAGAATCCTTTGCAAACCTCAAATTTGGCTAAAAAAACACATTTTCCTCACATTTCGGTGACAGAAAGTTCTGGAATCTAAGAGGAGCCAGAAATTTCCTTCCACCCAGCGTTCCCCCAAGTCCCGCGATAAAAATGATACCTCACTTGTGTGGGTAGGCCTAGCGTCCGCGACAGGAAAGGCAACAAAACACAACGTGGACACAACTCATTTTTTGACAGAAAACAGAGGTGTTTTCTGCAAAGTGCCTACCTGTAGATTTTGGCCGCTAGCTCGGCCGGCACCTGGGGAAACCTACCAAACCTGTGCCTTTTTGAAAACTAGAGACCTAGGGGAATCCAAGATGGGGTGACTTGTGGAGCTCTGACCAGGTTCTGTTACCCATAATCCGTTGCAAACCCCAAACTTTGGCTAAAAAAACACATTTTCCTCACATTTCGGTGACAGAAAGTTCTGGAATCTGAGAGGAGCCACAAATTTCCTTCCGCCCAGCGTTCCCCCAAGTCTCCCGATAAAAATTATACCTCACTTGTGTGGGTAGGCCTAGCGCCCGCGACAGGAAATCCCCCAAAACACAACGTGGACACATCCCATTTTTTGACAGAAAACAGAGGTGTTTTTTGCGAAGTGCCTACCTGTAGATTTTGGCCTCTAGCTCAGCCGGCACCCAGGGAAACCTACTAAACCTGTGCATTTTTGAAGACTAGAGACCGAGGGGAATACAAGATGGGGTGACTTGTGGAGCTCTGACCAGGTTCTGTTACCCAGAATCCTTTGCAAACCTCAAAATTTGGCTGAAAAAGCATATTTTCCTCACATTTCGGTGACAGACAGTTCTGGAATCTGAGAGGAGCCACAACTTTCCTTCCACTCAGCGTTCCCCCAAGTCTCCCGATAAAAATGATACCTCACTTGTGTGGGTAGGGCTAGCGCCAGCAACAGGAAATGCCCCAAAACAGAACGTGGACACATCCCATTTTTTGACAGAAAACAGAGGTGTTTTTTTGCAAAGTGCCTACCTCTAGATTTTGGCCTCCAACTCAGCTGGCACCTAGGGAAACCTACCAAACCTGTGCATTTTTTAAAACTAGAGACCTAGGGGAATCCAAGATGGGGTGACTTGTGGGGCTCTGACCAGGTTCTGTTACCCAGAATCCGTTGCAAACCTCAAAATTTGGCTAAAAAAACAAATTTCCCTCAGATTTCGGTGACAGAAAGTTCTGGAATCTGAGAGGAGCCACAAATTTCCTTCTGCCCGGCATTCCCGCAAGTCTCCCGATAAAAATGATACCTCACTTGTGTGGGTAGGCCTAGCGCCCGCGACAGGAAATGCCCCAAAACACAACGTGGACACATCCCATTTTTTGACAGAAAACAGAGGTGTTTTTTGCAAAGTGCCTACCTGTAGATTTTGGCCTCTAGCTCAGCCGGCACCCAGGGAAACCTACCAAACCAGTGCATTTTTGAAGACTAGAGACCGAGGGGAATCCAAGATGGGGTGACTTGTGGAGCTCTGACCAGGTTCTGTTACCCAGAATCCTTTGCAAACCTCAAATTTGGCTAAAAAAAACACAGTTTCCTCAAATTTCGGTTACAGAAAGTTCTGGAATCTAAGAGGAGCCAGATATTTCCTTCCACCCAGCGTTCCCCCAAGTCTCGCGATAAAAATGATACCTCAATTGTGTGGGTAGGCCTAGCGTCCGCGACAGGAAATGCCCCAAAACACAACGTGGACACATCCCATTTTTTGACAGAAAACAGAGGTGTTTTCTGCAAAGTGCCTACCTGTAGATTTTGGCCGCTAGCTCGGCCGGCACCTGGGGAAACCTTACCAAACCTGTTCCTTTTTGAAAAATAGAGAACTAGGGGAATCCAAGATGGGGTGACTTGTGGGGCTCTGACCAGGTTCTGTTACCCAGAATCCTTTGCAAACCTCAAAATTTGGCTGAAAAAGCACATTTTCCTCACATTTCGGTGACAGACAGTTCTGGAATCTGAGAGGAGCCACAACTTTCCTTCCACTCAGCGTTCCCCCAAGTCTCCCAATAAAAATGATACCTCACTTGTGTGGGTAGGCCTAGCGCCAGCGACAGGAAATGCCCCAAAACAGAACGTGGACACATCCCATTTTTTGACAGAAAACAGAGGTGTTTTTTGCAAAGTGCCTACCTGTAGATTTTGTCCTCTAGCTCAGCCGGCACCTAGAGAAACCTACCAAACCTGTGCATTTTTGAAAACTAGAGACCTAGGGAAATCCAAGATGGGGTGACTTGTGGGGCTCTGACCAGGTTCTGTTACCCAGAATCCTTTGCAAACCTCAAAATTTGGCTAAAAAAACACATTTTCCTCACATTTCGGTGACAGAACGTTGTGGAATCTGAGAGGAGCCACACATTTCCTTCCACCCAGCGTTCCCCCAAGTCTCCTGATAAAAATGATACCTCACTTGTGTGGGTAGGCCTAGCGCCGGCGACAGGAAATCCCCCAAAACACAACGTGGACACATCCCATTTTTTGACAGAAAACAGAGGTGTTTTTTGCAAAGTGCCGACCTGTAGATTTTGGCCTCTAGCTCAGCCGGCACCTAGCGAAACCTACCAAACCTGTGCATTTTTGAAAACTAGAGACCTAGGGGAATCCAAGATGGGGTGACTTGTGGGGCTCTGACCAGGTTCTGTTACCCAGAATCCGTTGCAAACCTCAAAATTTGGCTATAAAAACACATTTTCCTCACATTTCGGTTACAGAAAGTTCTGGAATCTAAGAGGAGCCAGATATTTCCTTCCACCCAGCATTCCCCCAAGTCTCCCGATAAAAATGATACCTCACTTGTGTGGGTAGGCCTAGCGCCCGCGACAGGAAATGCCCCAAAACACAACGTGGACACATCCCATTTTTTGACAGAAAACAGAAGTGTTTTTTGCAAAGTGCCTACCTGTAGATTTTGGCCTCTAGCTCAGCCGGCACCCAGGGAAACCTACCAAACCTGTGCATTTTTGAAGACTAGAGACCGAGGGGAATCCAAGATGGGGTGACTTAGGGAGCTCTGACCAGGTTCCGTTACCCAGAATCCTTTGCAAACCTCAAATTTGGCTAAACAAACACATTTTCCTCACATTTCGGTGACAGAAAGTTCTGGAATCTAAGAGGAGCCAGATATTTCCTTCCACCCAGCGTTCCCCCAAGTCTCGCGATAAAAATGATACCTCACTTGTGTGGGTAGGCCTAGCGTCCGCGACAGGAAATGCCCCAAAACACAACGTGGACACATCCCATTTTTTGACAGAAAACAGAGGTGTTTTTTGCAAAGTGCCTACCTGTAGATTTTGGCCGCTAGCTCAGCCGGCACCTAGAGAAACCTACCAAACCTGTGCATTTTTGAAAACTAGAGACCTAGGGAAATCCAAGATGGGGTGACTTGTGGGGCTCTGACCAGGTTCTGTTACCCAGAATCCGTTGCAAACCTCAAAATTTGGCTAAGAAAAACACATTTTCCTCACATTTCGGTGACAGAACGTTGTGGAATCTGAGAGGAGCCACACATTTCCTTCCACCCAGCGTACCCCCAAGTCTCCTGATAAAAATGATACCTCACTTGTGTGGGTAGGCCTAGCGCCGGAGACAGGAAATCCCCCAAAACACAACGTGGACACATCCCATTTTTTGACAGAAAACAGAGGTGTTTTTTGCAAAGTGCCTACCTGTAGATTTTGGCCTCTAACTCAGCCGGCACCTAGGGAAACCTACCAAACCTGTGCATTTTTGAAAACTAGAGACCTAGGGGAATCCAAGATGGGGTGACTTGTGGGTCTCTGACCAGGTTCTGTTACCCAGAATCCTTTGCAAACCTCAAAATTTGGCTGAAAAAACACATTTTCCTCACATTTCGGTGACAGACAGTTCTGGAATCTGAGAGGAGCCACAAATTTCCTTCCACTCAGCGTTCCCCCAAGTCTCCCGATAAAAATGATACCTCACTTGTGTGGGTAGGCCTAGCGCCAGCGACAGGAAATGCCCCAAAACAGAACGTGGACACATCCAATTTTTTGACAGAAAACAGAGGTGTTTTTTGCAAAGTGCCTACCTGTAGATTTTGGCCTCTAGCTCAGCCGGTACCTAGATAAACCTACCAAACCTGTGCATTTTTTACAAACTAGAGACCTAGGGGAATCCAAGATGGGGTGACTTGTGGGGCTCTGACCAGGTTCTGTTACCCAGAATCCTTTGCAAACCTAAAAATTTGGCTAAAAAAAACACATTTTCCTCACATTTCGGTGACAGAACGTTGTGGAATCTGAAAGGAGCCACACATTTCCTTCCGCCCAGCGTTCCTCCAAGTCTCCCGATAAAAATGATACCTCACTTGTGTGGGTAGGCCTAGTGCCCGCGACAGGAAATGCCCCACAACACAACTTGGACACATCCCATTTTTTGACAGAAAACAGAGGTTTTTTTTGCAAAGTGCCTACCTGTAGATTTTGGCCTCTAGCTCAGCCGCCACCCAGGGAAACCTACCAAACCTGTGCATTTTTGAAGACTAGAGACAAAGGGGAATCCAAGATGGGGTGACTTGTGGAGCTCTGACCAGGTTCTGTTACCCAGAATCCTTTGCAAACCTCAAATGTGGCTAAAAAAACACATTTTCCTCTCACATTTCGGTGACAGAAAGTTCTGGAATCTAAGAGGAGCCAGATATTTCCTTCCACCCAGCGTTCCCCCAAGTCTTGCGATACAAATGATACCTCACTTGTGTGGGTAGGCCTAGCGTCCGCGTCAGGAAATGCCCCAAAACACAACGTGGACACATCCCATTTTTTGACAGAAAACAGAGGTGTTTTCTGCAAAGTGCCTACCTGTAGATTTTGAGCGCTAGCTCGGCCGGCACCTGGGGAAACCTACCAAACCTGTGCATTTTTTAAAACTAGAGACCTAGGGGAATCCAAGATGGGGTGACTTGTGGGTCTCTGACCAGGTTCTGTTACCCAGAATCCTTTGCAAACCTCAAAATGTGGCTGAAAAAACACATTTTCCTCACATTTCGGTGACAGACAGTTCTGGAATCTGAGAGGAGCCACAAATTTCCTTCCACTCAGCGTTCCCCCAAGTCTCCCGATAAAAATGATACCTCACTTGTGTGGGTAGGCCTAGCGCCAGCGACAGGAAATGCCCCAAAACAGAACGTGGACACATCCAATTTTTTGACAGAAAACAGAGGTGTTTTTTGCAAAGTGCCTACCTGTAGATTTTGGCCTCTAGCTCAGCCGGTACCTAGATAAACCTACCAAACCTGTGCATTTTTTACAAACTAGAGACCTAGGGGAATCCAAGATGGGGTGACTTGTGGTGGGGCTCTGACCAGTTCTGTTACCCAGAATCCGTTGCAAAACCTCAAAATTTGGCTAAATAAAACACATTTTCCTCACATTTCGGTGACAGAACGTTGTGGAATCTGAGGAGCCACACATTTCCTTCCACCCAGCGTTCCCCCAAGTCTCTTGATAAAAATGATACCTCACTTGTGGGGGTAGGCCTAGCGCCGGAGACAGGAAATCCCCCAAAACACAACGTGGACTCATCCCATTTTTTGACAGAAAACAGAGGTGTTTTTTGCAAAGTGCCTACCTGTAGATTTTGGCCTCTAGCTCAGCCGGCACCCAGGGAAACCTACCAAACCTGTGCCTTTTTGAAGACTAGAGACCGAGGGGAATCCAAGATGGGGTGACTTGTGGAGCTCTGACCAGGTTTCTGTTACCCAGAATCCTTTGCAAACCTCAAATTTGGCTAAAAAAACACATTTCCTCACATTCGGTGACAGAAAGTCTGGAATCTAAGAGGAGCCAGAAATTTCCTTCACCCAGCGTTCCCCCAAGTCCCGCGATAAAAATGATACCTCACTTGTGTGGGTAGGCCTAGCGTCCGCGACAGGAAAGGCAACAAAACACAACGTGGACACAACTCATTTTTTGACAGAAAACAGAGGTGTTTTCTGCAAAGTGCCTACCTGTAGATTTTGGCCGCTAGCTCGGCCGGCACCTGGGGAAACCTACCAAACCTGTGCCTTTTTGAAAACTAGAGACCTAGGGGAATCCAAGATGGGGTGACTTGTGGAGCTCTGACCAGGTTCTGTTACCCATAATCCGTTGCAAACCTCAAACTTTGGCTAAAAAAAACACATTTTCCTCACATTTCGGTGACAGAAAGTTCTGGAATCTGAGAGGAGCCACAAATTTCCTTCCGCCCAGCGTTCCCCCAAGTCTCCCGATAAAAATTATACCTCACTTGTGTGGGTAGGCCTAGCGCCCGCGACAGGAAATCCCCAAAACACAACGTGGACACATCCCATTTTTTGACAGAAAACAGAGGTGTTTTTTGCAAAGTGCCTACCTGTAGATTTTGGCCTCTAGCTCAGCCGGCACCCAGGGAAACCTACTAAACCTGTGCATTTTTGAAGACTAGAGACCGAGGGGAATACAAGATGGGGTGACTTGTGGAGCTCTGACCAGGTTCTGTTACCCAGAATCCTTTGCAAACCTCAAAATTTGGCTGAAAAAGCATATTTTCCTCACATTTCGGTGACAGACAGTTCTGGAATCTGAGAGGAGCCACAACTTTCCTTCCACTCAGCGTTCCCCCAAGTCTCCCGATAAAAATGATACCTCACTTGTGTGGGTAGGCCTAGCGCCAGCAACAGGAAATGCCCCAAAACAGAACGTGGACACATCCCATTTTTTGACAGAAAACAGAGGTGTTTTTTTGCAAAGTGCCTACCTCTAGATTTTGGCCTCTAGCTCAGCCGGCACCTAGGGAAACCTACCAAACCTGTGCATTTTTTAAAACTAGAGACCTAGGGGAATCCAAGATGGGGTGACTTGTGGGGCTCTGACCAGGTTCTGTTACCCAGAATCCGTTGCAAACCTCAAAATTTGGCTAAAAAAACACATTTCCCTCACATTTCGGTGACAGAAAGTTCTGGAATCTGAGAGGAGCCACAAATTTCCTTCCGCCCGGCATTCCCCCAAGTCTCCCGATAAAAATGATACCTCACTTGTGTGGGTAGGCCTAGCGCCCCCGACAGGAAATGCCCCAAAACACAACGTGGACACATCCCATTTTTTTACAGAAAACAGAGGTGTTTTTTGCAAAGTGCCTACCTGTAGATTTTGGCTCTAGCTCAGCCGGCACCCAGGGAAACCATCCAAACCAGTGCATTTTTGAAGACTAGAGACCGAGGGGAATCCAAGATGGGGTGACTTGTGGAGCTCTGACCAGGTTCTGTTACCCAGAATCCTTTGCAAACCTCAAATTTGGCTAAAAAAAACACAGTTTCCTCACATTTCGGTTACAGAAAGTTCTGGACTCTAAGAGGAGCCAGATATTTCCTTCCACCCAGCATTCCCCCAAGTCTCCCGATAAAAATGATATCTCACTTGTGTGGGTAGGCTTAGCACCCGCGACAGGAAATGCCCCAAAACACAACGTGGACACATCCCATTTTTTGACAGAAAACAGAGGGGTTTTTTGCAAAGTGCCTACCTGTAGATTTTGGCCGCTAGCTCGCCCGGCACCTGGGGAAACCTACCAAACCTGTGCCTTTTTGAAAACTAGAGACCTAGGGGAATCCAAGATGGGGTGACTTGTAGGGCTCTGACCAGGTTCTGTTACCCAGAATCCTTTGCAAACCTCAAATTTGGCTGAAAAAACACATTTTCCTCACATTTCGGTGACAGACTGTTTCTGGAATCTGAGAGGAGCCACAACTTTCCTTCCACTCAGCGTTCCCCCAAGTCTCCCGATAAAAATGATACCTCACTTGTGTGGGTAGGCCTAGCGCCAGCGACAGGAGATGCCCCAAAACACAACGTGGACACATCCCATTTTTTGACAGAAAACAGAGGTGTTTTTTGCAAAGTGCCTACCTGTAGATTTTGGCCTCTAGCTCAGCCGGCACCTAGGGAAACCTACCAAACCTGTGCATTTTTGAAAACTAGAGACCTAGGGGAATCCAAGATGGGGTGACTTGTGGGGCTCTGACCAGGTTCTGTTACCCAGAATTCTTTGCAAACCTCAAAATTTGGCTGAAAAAACACATTTTCCTCAAATTTCGGTGACAGACAGTTCTGGAATCTGAGAGGAGCCACGAATTTCCTTCTACTCAGCGTTCCCCCAAGTCTCCCGATAAAAATGATACCTCACTTGTGTGGGTAGGCCTAGCGCCGGCGACAGGAAATCCCCCAAAACACAACGTGGACACATCCGATTTTTTGACAGAAAACAGAGGTGTTTTTTGCAAAGTGCCTACCTTTAAATTTTGGCCTCTAGCTCAGCCGGCACCCAGGGAAACCGATCAAACCTGTGCATTTTCGAAGACTAGAGACCGAGGGGAATCCAAGATGGGGTGACTTGTGGAGCTCTGACCAGGTTCTGTTACCCAGAATCCGTTGCAAACCTCAAAATTTGGCTAAAAAAACACATTTTCCTCACATTTCGGTGACAGAAACTTCTGGAATCTGAGAGGAGCCACAAATTTCCTTCCGCCCAGCGTTCCCCCAACTCTCCCGAAAAAATGATACCTCACTTGTGTGGGTAGGCCTAGCGCCCACGACAGGAAATCCCCCCAAACTCAACGTGGACACATCCCATTTTTTGACAGAAAACAGAGGTGTTTTTTGCAAAGTGCCTACCTGTAGATTTTGGCCTCTAGCTCAGCCGGCACCCAGGGAAACCTACTAAACCTGTGCATTTTTGAAGACTAGAGACCGAGGGGAATCCAAGATGGGGTGACTTGTGGAGCTCTGACCAGGTTCTGTTACCCAGAATCCATTGCAAACCTCAAATTTGGCTAAAAAAACACATTTTCCTCACATTTCGGTGACAGAAAGTTCTGGAATCTAAGAGGAGCCAGATATTTCCTTCCACCCAGCGTTCCCCCAAGTCTCGCGATAAAAATGATACCTCACTTGTGTGGGTAGGCCTAGCGACCGCAACAGGAAATGCCCCAAAACACAACGTGGACACATCCCATTTTTTGACAGAAAACAGAGGTGTTTTCTGCAAAGTGCCTACCTGTAGATTTTGGCTGCTAGCTCGGCTGGCACCTGGGGAAACCTACCAAACCTGTGCCTTTTTGAAAACTAGAGACCTAGGGGAATCCAAGATGGGGTGACTTGTCGGTCTCTGACCAGGTTCTGTTACCCAGAATCCGTTGCAAACCTCAAAATTTGGCTAAAAAAACACATTTCCCTCACATTTCGGTGACAGAAAGTTCTGGAATCTGAGAGAAGCCACACATTTCCTTCCACCCAGCGTTCCCCCAAGTCTCTTGATAAAAATGATACCTCACTTGTGGGGGTAGGCCTAGCGCCGGAGACAGGAAATCCCCCAAAACACAACGTGGACTCATCCCATTTTTTGACAGAAAACAGAGGTGTTTTTTGCAAAGTGCCTACCTGTAGATTTTGGCCTCTAGCTCAGCCGGCACCCAGGGAAACCTACCAAACCTGTGCCTTTTTGAAGACTAGAGACCGAGGGGAATCCAAGATGGGGTGACTTGTGGAGCTCTGACCAGGTTCTGTTACCCAGAATCCTTTGCAAACCTCAAATTTGGCTAAAAAAACACATTTTCCTCACATTTCGGTGACAGAAAGTTCTGGAATCTAAGAGGAGCCAGAAATTTCCTTCCACCCAGCGTTCCCCCAAGTCCCGCGATAAAAATGATACCTCACTTGTGTGGGTAGGCCTAGCGTCCGCGACAGGAAAGGCAACAAAACACAACGTGGACACAACTCATTTTTTGACAGAAAACAGAGGTGTTTTCTGCAAAGTGCCTACCTGTAGATTTTGGCCGCTAGCTCGGCCGGCACCTGGGGAAACCTACCAAACCTGTGCCTTTTTGAAAACTAGAGACCTAGGGGAATCCAAGATGGGGTGACTTGTGGAGCTCTGACCAGGTTCTGTTACCCATAATCCGTTGCAAACCTCAAACTTTGGCTAAAAAAACACATTTTCCTCACATTTCGGTGACAGAAAGTTCTGGAATCTGAGAGGAGCCACAAATTTCCTTCCGCCCAGCGTTCCCCCAAGTCTCCCGATAAAAATTATACCTCACTTGTGTGGGTAGGCCTAGCGCCCGCGACAGGAAATCCCCCAAAACACAACGTGGACACATCCCATTTTTTGACAGAAAACAGAGGTGTTTTTTGCAAAGTGCCTACCTGTAGATTTTGGCCTCTAGCTCAGCCGGCACCCAGGGAAACCTACTAAACCTGTGCATTTTTGAAGACTAGAGACCGAGGGGAATACAAGATGGGGTGACTTGTGGAGCTCTGACCAGGTTCTGTTACCCAGAATCCTTTGCAAACCTCAAAATTTGGCTGAAAAAGCATATTTTCCTCACATTTCGGTGACAGACAGTTCTGGAATCTGAGAGGAGCCACAACTTTCCTTCCACTCAGCGTTCCCCCAAGTCTCCCGATAAAAATGATACCTCACTTGTGTGGGTAGGCCTAGCGCCAGCAACAGGAAATGCCCCAAAACAGAACGTGGACACATCCATTTTTTGACAGAAAACAGAGGTGTTTTTTTGCAAAGTGCCTACCTCTAGATTTTGGCCTCTAGCTCAGCCGGCACCTAGGGAAACCTACCAAACCTGTGCATTTTTTAAAACTAGAGACCTAGGGGAATCCAAGATGGGGTGACTTGTGGGGCTCTGACCAGGTTCTGTTACCCAGAATCCGTTGCAAACCTCAAAATTTGGCTAAAAAAACACATTTCCCTCACATTTCGGTGACAGAAAGTTCTGGAATCTGAGAGGAGACACAAATTTCCTTCCGCCCGGCATTCCCCCAAGTCTCCCGATAAAAATGATACCTCACTTGTGTGGGTAGGCCTAGCGCCCCCGACAGGAAATGCCCCAAAACACAACGTGGACACATCCCATTTTTTTACAGAAAACAGAGGTGTTTTTTGCAAAGTGCCTACCTGTAGATTTTGGCTCTAGCTCAGCCGGCACCCAGGGAAACCATCCAAACAAGTGCATTTTTGAAGACTAGAGACCGAGGGGAATCCAAGATGGGGTGACTTGTGGAGCTCTGACCAGGTTCTGTTACCCAGAATCCTTTGCAAACCTCAAATTTGGCTAAAAAAAACACAGTTTCCTCACATTTCGGTTACAGAAAGTTCTGGACTCTAAGAGGAGCCAGATATTTCCTTCCACCCAGCATTCCCCCAAGTCTCCCGATAAAAATGATATCTCACTTGTGTGGGTAGGCTTAGCACCCGCGACAGGAAATGCCCCAAAACACAACGTGGACACATCCCATTTTTTGACAGAAAACAGAGGGGTTTTTTGCAAAGTGCCTACCTGTAGATTTTGGCCGCTAGCTCGCCCGGCACCTGGGGAAACCTACCAAACCTGTGCCTTTTTGAAAACTAGAGACCTAGGGGAATCCAAGATGGGATGACTTGTAGGGCTCTGACCAGGTTCTGTTACCCAGAATCCTTTGCAAACCTCAAATTTGGCTGAAAAAACACATTTTCCTCACATTTCGGTGACAGACTGTTCTGGAATCTGAGAGGAGCCACAACTTTCCTTCCACTCAGCGTTCCCCCAAGTCTCCCGATAAAAATGATACCTCACTTGTGTGGGTAGGCCTAGCGCCAGCGACAGGAGATGCCCCAAAACACAACGTGGACACATCCCATTTTTTGACAGAAAACAGAGGTGTTTTTTGCAAAGTGCCTACCTGTAGATTTTGGCCTCTAGCTCAGCCGGCACCTAGGGAAACCTACCAAACCTGTGCATTTTTGAAAACTAGAGACCTAGGGGAATCCAAGATGGGGTGACTTGTGGGGCTCTGACCAGGTTCTGTTACCCAGAATTCTTTGCAAACCTCAAAATTTGGCTGAAAAAACACATTTTCCTCAAATTTCGGTGACAGACAGTTCTGGAATCTGAGAGGAGCCACGAATTTCCTTCTACTCAGCGTTCCCCCAAGTCTCCCGATAAAAATGATACCTCACTTGTGTGGGTAGGCCTAGCGCCGGCGACAGGAAATCCCCCAAAACACAACGTGGACACATCCGATTTTTTGACAGAAAACAGAGGTGTTTTTTGCAAAGTGCCTACCTTTAAATTTTGGCCTCTAGCTCAGCCGGCACCCAGGGAAACCGATCAAACCTGTGCATTTTCGAAGACTAGAGACCGAGGGGAATCCAAGATGGGGTGACTTGTGGAGCTCTGACCAGGTTCTGTTACCCAGAATCCGTTGCAAACCTCAAAATTTGGCTAAAAAAACACATTTTCCTCACATTTCGGTGACAGAAACTTCTGGAATCTGAGAGGAGCCACAAATTTCCTTCCGCCCAGCGTTCCCCCAACTCTCCCGAAAAAATGATACCTCACTTGTGTGGGTAGGCCTAGCGCCCACGACAGGAAATCCCCCCAAACACAACGTGGACACATCCCATTTTTTGACAGAAAACAGAGGTGTTTTTTGCAAAGTGCCTACCTGTAGATTTTGGCCTCTAGCTCAGCCGGCACCCAGGGAAACCTACTAAACCTGTGCATTTTTGAAGACTAGAGACCGAGGGGAATCCAAGATGGGGTGACTTGTGGAGCTCTGACCAGGTTCTGTTACCCAGAATCCATTGCAAACCTCAAATTTGGCTAAAAAAACACATTTTCCTCACATTTCGGTGACAGAAAGTTCTGGAATCTAAGAGGAGCCAGATATTTCCTTCCACCCAGCGTTCCCCCAAGTCTCGCGATAAAAATGATACCTCACTTGTGTGGGTAGGCCTAGCGACCGCAACAGGAAATGCCCCAAAACACAACGTGGACACATCCCATTTTTTGACAGAAAACAGAGGTGTTTTCTGCAAAGTGCCTACCTGTAGATTTTGGCTGCTAGCTCGGCTGGCACCTGGGGAAACCTACCAAACCTGTGCCTTTTTGAAAACTAGAGACCTAGGGGAATCCAAGATGGGGTGACTTGTCGGTCTCTGACCAGGTTCTGTTACCCAGAATCCGTTGCAAACCTCAAAATTTGGCTAAAAAAACACATTTCCCTCACATTTCGGTGACAGAAAGTTCTGGAATCTGAGAGAAGCCACAAATTTCCTTCCGCCCAGCGTTCCCCCAAGTCTCCCGATAAAAATGATACCTCACTTGTGTGGGTAGGCCTAGCGCCCGCGACAGGTAATGCCCCAAAACACAACGTGGACACATCCCATTTTTTGACAGAAAACAGAGGTGTTTTTTGCAAAGTGCCTACCTGTAGATTTTGGCCTCTAGCTCAGCCGGCACCCAGGGAAACCTACCAAACCTGTGCCTTTTTGAAGACTAGAGACCGAGGGGAATCCAAGATGGGGTGACTTGTGGAGCTCTGACCAGGTTCTGTTACCCAGAATCCTTTGCAAACCTCAAATTTGGCTAAAAAAACACATTTTCCTCACATTTCGGTGACAGAAAGTTCTGGAATCTAAGAGGAGCCAGAAATTTCCTTCCACCCAGCGTTCCCCCAAGTCCCGCGATAAAAATGATACCTCACTTGTGTGGGTAGGCCTAGCGTCCGCGACAGGAAATGCAACAAAACACAACGTGGACACAACTCATTTTTTGACAGAAAACAGAGGTGTTTTCTGCAAAGTGCCTACCTGTAGATTTTGGCCGCTAGCTCGGCCGGCACCTGGGGAAACCTACCAAACCTGTGCCTTTTTGAAAACTAGAGACCTAGGGGAATCCAAGATGGGGTGACTTGTGGAGCTCTGACCAGGTTCTGTTACCCATAATCCGTTGCAAACCTCAAACTTTGGCTAAAAAAACACATTTTCCTCACATTTCGGTGACAGAAAGTTCTGGAATCTGAGAGGAGCCACAAATTTCCTTCCGCCCAGCGTCCCACCAAGTCTCCCGATAAAAATTATACCTCACTTGTGTGGGTAGGCCTAGCGCCCGCGACAGGAAATCCCCCAAAACACAACGTGGACACATCCCATTTTTTGACAGAAAACAGAGGTGTTTTTTGCAAAGTGCCTACCTGTAGATTTTGGCCTCTAGCTCAGCCGGCACCCAGGGAAACCTACTAAACCTGTGCATTTTTGAAGACTAGAGACCGAGGGGAATACAAGATGGGGTGACTTGTGGAGCTCTGACCAGGTTCTGTTACCCAGAATCCTTTGCAAACCTCAAATTTGGCTAAAAAAACACATTTTCCTCACATTTCGGTGACAGAAAGTTCTGGAATCTAAGAGGAGCCAGATATTTCCTTCCACCCAGCGTTCCCCCATGCCTCGCGATAAAAATGATACCTCACTTGTGTGGGTAGGCCTAGCGTCCGCGACAGGAAATGCCCCCAAACACAACGTGGACACATCCCATTTTTTGACAGAAAACAGAGGTGTTTTTTGCAAAGTGCCTACCTGTAGATTTCGGCCTCTAGGTCAGCCGGCACCTAGGGAAACCTACCAAACCTGTGCATTTTTGAAAACTAGAGACCTAGGGGAATCCAAGATGGGGTGACTTGTGGGGCTCTGACCAGGTTCTGTTACCCAGAATCCTTTCCAAACCTCAAAATTTGGCTGAAAAAACACATTTTCCTCACATTTCGGTGACAGACAGTTCTGGAATCTGAGAGGAGCCACGAATTTCCTTCTACTCAGCGTTCCCCCAAGTCTCCCGATAAAAATGATACCTCACTTGTGTGGGTAGGCCTAGCGCCAGCGACAGGAAATGCCCCAAAACACAACGTGGACACATCCCATTTTTTGACAGAAAAAAGAGGTTTTTTTTGCAATGTGCCTACCTGTAGATTTTGGCCTCTAGCTCAGCCGGCACCTAGATAAACCTACCAAACGTGTGCATTTTTTACAAACTAGAGACCTAGGGGAATGCAAGATGGGGTGACTTGTGGGGCTCTGACCAGGTTCTGTTACCCAGAATCCTTTGCAAACCTCAAAATTTGGCTAAAAAAACACATTTCCCTCACATTTCGGTCACAGAACGTTGCGGAATCTGAGAGGAGCCACACATTTCCTTCCACCCAGCGTTCCACCAAGTCTCTTGATAAAAATGATACCTCACTTGTGTGGGTAGGCCTAGCGCCGGCGACAGGAAATCCCCCAAAACACAACGTGGACACATCCCATTTTTTGTCAGACAACAGAGGTGTTTTTTGCAAAGTGCCTACCTGTAAATTTTGGCCTCTAGCTCAGCCGGCACCCAGGGAAACCGACCAAACCTGTGCATTTTCGAAGACTAGAGACCGAGGGGAATCCAAGATGGGGTGACTTGTGGAGCTCTGATCAGGTTCTGTTACCCAGAATCCGTTGCAAACCTCAAAATTTGGCTAAAAAAACACATTTTCCTCAAATTTCGGTGACAGAAAGTTCTGGAATCTGAGAGGAGCCACAAATTTCCTTCCGCCCAGCGTTCCCCCAAGTCTCCCGAAAAAATGATACCTCACTTGTGTGGGTAGGCCTAGCGCCCGCGACAGGAAATCCCCCAAAACACAACGTGGACACATCCCATTTTTTGACAGAAAACAGAGGTGTTTTTTGCAAAGTGCCTACCTGTAGATTTTGGCCTCTAGCTCAGCCGGCACCCAGGGAAACCTACTAAACCTGTGCATTTTTTAAGACTAGAGACCGAGGGGAATCCAAGATGGGGTGACTTGTGGAGCTCTGACCAGGTTCTGTTACCCAGAATCAATTGCAAACCTCAAATTTGGCTAAAAAAAGACATTTTCCTCACATTTCGGTGACAGAAAGTTCTGGAATCTAAGAGGAGCCAGATATTTCCTTCCACCCAGCGTTCCCCCAAGTCTCGCGATAAAAATGATACCTCACTTGTGTGGGTAGGCCTAGCGTCCGCGACAGGAAATGCCCCAAAACACAACGTGGACACATCCCATTTTTTGACAGAAAACAGAGGTGTTTTCTGCAAAGTGCCTACCTGTAGATTTTGGCCGCTAGCTCGGCTGGCAACTGGGGAAACCTACCAAACCAGGGCCTTTTTGAAAACTAGAGACCTAGGGGAATCCAAGATGGGGTGACTTGTGGGGCTCTGACCAGGTTCTGTTACCCAGAATCCGTTGCAAACCTCAAAATTTGGCTAAAAAAACACATTTCCCTCACATTTCGGTGACAGAAAGTTCTGGAATCTGAGAGGAGCCACAAATTTCCTTCCGCCCAGCGTTCCCCCAAGTCTCCCGATAAAAATGATACCTCACTTGTGTGGGTAGGCCTAGCGCCCGCGACACGAAATGCCCCAAAACACAACGTGGACACATCCCATTTTTTGACAGAAAACAGAGGTGTTTTTTGCAAAGTGCCTACCTGTAGATTTAGGCCTCTAACTCAGCCGGCACCCAGGGAAACCTACCAAACCTGTGCATTTTTGAAGACTAGAGACCGAGGGGAATCCAAGATGGGGTGACTTGTGGAGCTCTGACCAGGTTCTGTTACCAAGAATCCTTTGCAAACCTCAAATTTGGCTAAAAAAACACATTTTCCTCACATTTCGGTGACAGAAAGTTCTGGAATCTAAGAGGAGCCAGATATTTCCTTCCACACAGCGTTCCCCAAGTCTCGCGATAAAAATGATACCTCACTTGTGTGGGTGGCCTAGCGTCCACGACAGGAAATGCCCCAAAACACAACGTGGACACATCCCATTTTTTGACAGAAAACAGAGGTGTTTCCTGCAAAGTGCCTACCTGTAGATTTTGGCCGCTAGCTCGGCCGGCACCTGGGGAAACCTACCAAACCTGTGCCTTTTTGAAAACTAGAGACCTAGGGGAATCCAAGATGGGGTGACTTGTGGAGCTCTGACCAGGTTCTGTTACCAAGAATCCTTTGCAAACCTCAAATTTGGCTAAAAAAACACATTTTCCTCACATTTCGGTGACAGAAAGTTCTGGAATCTAAGAGGAGCCAGATATTTCCTTCCACCCAGCATTCCCCCAAGTCTCCCGATAAAAATGATACCTCACTTGTGTGGGTAGGCCTAGCGCCCGCGACAGGAAATGCCCCAAAACACAACGTGGACACATCCCATTTTTTGACAGAAAACAGAAGTGTTTTTTGCAAAGTGCCTACCTGTAGATTTTGGCCTCTAGCTCAGCCGGCACCCAGGGAAACCTACCAAACCTGTGCATTTTTGAAGACTAGAGACCAAGGGGAATCCAAGATGGGGTGACTTAGGGAGCTCTGACCAGGTTCTGTTACCCAGAATCCTTTGCAAACCTCAAATTTGGCTAAACAAACACATTTTCCTCACATTTCGGTGACAGAAAGTTCTGGAATCTAAGAGGAGCCAGATATTTCCTTCCACCCAGCGTTCCCCCAAGTCTCGCGATAAAAATGATACCTCACTTGTGTGGGTAGGCCTAGCATCCGCGACAGGAAATGCCCCAAAACACAACGTGGACACATCCCATTTTTTGACAGAAAACAGAGGTGTTTTTTGCAAAGTGCCTACCTGTAGATTTTGGCCGCTAGCTCAGCCGGCACCTAGAGAAACCTACCAAACCTGTGCATTTTTGAAAACTAGAGACCTAGGGAAATCCAAGATGGGGTGACTTGTGGGGCTCTGACCAGGTTCTGTTACCCAGAATACGTTGCAAACCTCAAAATTTGGCTAAGAAAAACAAATTTTCCTCACATTTCGGTGACAGAACGTTGTGGAATCTGAGAGGAGCCACACATTTCCTTCCACCCAGCGTACCCCCAAGTCTCCTGATAAAAATGATACCTCACTTGTGTGGGTAGGCCTAGCGCCGGAGACAGGAAATCCCCCAAAACACAACGTGGACACATCCCATTTTTTGACAGAAAACAGAGGTGTTTTTTGCAAAGTGCCTACCTGTAGATTTTGGCCTCTAACTCAGCCGGCACCTAGGGAAACCTACCAAACCTGTGCATTTTTGAAAACTAGAGACCTAGGGGAATCCAAGATGGGGTGACTTGTGGGTCTCTGACCAGGTTCTGTTACCCAGAATCCTTTGCAAACCTCAAAATTTGGCTGAAAAAACACATTTTCCTCACATTTCGGTGACAGACAGTTCTGGAATCTGAGAGGAGCCACAAATTTCATTCCACTCAGCGTTCCCCCAAGTCTCCCGATAAAAATGATACCTCACTTGTGTGGGTAGGCCTAGCGCCAGCGACAGGAAATGCCCCAAAACAGAACGTGGACACATCCAATTTTTTTACAGAAAACAGAGGTGTTTTTTGCAAAGTGCCTACCTGTAGATTTTGGCCTCTAGCTCAGCCGGTACCTAGATAAACCTACCAAACCTGTGCATTTTTTACAAACTAGAGACCTAGGGGAATCCAAGATGGGGTGACTTGTGTGGCTCTGACCAGGTTCTGTTACCCAGAATCCTTTGCAAACCTAAAAATTTGGCTAAAAAAAACACATTTTCCTCACATTTCGGTGACAGAACGTTGTGGAATCTGAAAGGACCCACACATTTCCTTCCGCCCAGCGTTCCTCCAAGTCTCCCGATAAAAATGATACCTCACTTGTGTGGGTAGGCCTAGTGCCCGCGACAGGAAATGCCCCAAAACACAACTTGGACACATCCCATTTTTTGACAGAAAACAGAGATTTTTTTTGCAAAGTGCCTACCTGTAGATTTTGGCCTCTAGCTCAGCCGCCACCCAGGGAAACCTACCAAACCTGTGCATTTTTGAAGACTAGAGACAAAGGGGAATCCAAGATGGGGTGACTTGTGGAGCTCTGACCAGGTTCTGTTACCCAGAATCCTTTGCAAACCTCAAATGTGGCTAAAAAAACACATTTTCCTCACATTTCGGTGACAGAAAGTTCTGGAATCTAAGAGGAGCCAGATATTTCCTTCCACCCAGCGTTCCCCCAAGTCTCGCGATACAAATGATACCTCACTTGTGTGGGTAGGCCTAGCGCCCGCGACAGGAAATGCCCCAAAACACAACGTGGACACATCCCATTTTTTGACAGAAAACAGAGGTGTTTTTTGCAAAGTGCCTACCTGTAGATTTAGGCCTCTAACTCAGCCGGCACCCAGGGAAACCTACCAAACCTGTGCATTTTTGAAGACTAGAGACCGAGGGGAATCCAAGATGGGGTGACTTGTGGAGCTCTGACCAGGTTCTGTTACCCAGAATCCTTTGCAAACCTCAAATTTGGCTAAAAAAACACATTTTCCTCACATTTCGGTGACAGAAAGTTCTGGAATCTAAGAGGAGCCAGAAATTTCCTTCCACCCAGCGTTCCCCCAAGTCCCGCGATAAAAATGATACCTCACTTGTGTGGGTAGGCCTAGCGTCCGCGACAGGAAATGCAACAAAACACAACGTGGACACAACTCATTTTTTGACAGAAAACAGAGGTGTTTTCTGCAAAGTGCCTACCTGTAGATTTTGGCCGCTAGCTCGGCCGGCACCTGGGGAAACCTACCAAACCTGTGCCTTTTTGAAAACTAGAGACCTAGGGGAATCCAAGATGGGGTGACTTGTGGGGCTCTGACCAGGTTCTGTTACCCAGAATCCGTTGCAAACCTCAAAATTTGGCTAAAAAAAACAAATTTTACTCACATTTCGGTGATAGAACGTTGTGGAATCTGAGGAGCCACACATTTCCTTCCACCCAGCTTCCCCCAAGTCTCTTGATAAAAATGATACCTCACTTGTGTGGGTAGGCCTAGCGCCGGAGACAGGAAATCCCCCAAAACACAACGTGGACTCATCCCATTTTTTGACAGAAAACAGAGGTGTTTTTTGCAAAGTGCCTACCTGTAGATTTTGGCCTCTAACTCAGCCGGCACCAAGGGAAACCTACCAAACCTGTGCATTTTTAAAACTAGAGACCTAGGGGAATCCAAGATGGGGTGACTTGTGGGTCTCTGACCAGGTTCTGTTACCCAGAATCCTTTGCAAACCTCAAAATTTGGCTGAAAAAACACATTTTCCGCACATTTCGGTGACAGACAGTTCTGGAATCTGAGGGGACCACAAATTTCCTTCCACTCAGCGTTCCCCCAAGTCTCCCGATAAAAATGATACCTCACTTGTGTGGGTAGGCCTAGTGCCCGCGACAGGAAATGCCCCAAAACACAGAGTGGACACATCCAATTTTTTGACAGAAAACAGAGGTGTTTTTTGCAAAGTGCCTACCTGTAGATTTTGGCCTCTAGCTCAGCCGGCACCTAGATAAACCTACCAAACCTGTGCATTTTTTAAAACTAGAGACCTAGGGAAATCCAAGATGGGGTGACTTGTGGGGCTCTGACCAGGTTCTGTTACCCAGAATCCTTTGCAAACCTCAAAATTTGGCTAAAAAAAACAAATTTTCCTCACATTTCGGTGACAGAACGTTGTGGAATCAGAGAGGAGCCACACATTTCCGTCCACCCAACGTTCCCCCAAGTCTCCTGATAAAAATGATACCTCACTTGTGTGGGTAGGCCTAGCGCCGGCGACAGGAAATCCCCCAAAACACAACGTGGACACATCCCATTTTTTGACAGGAAACAGAGGTGTTTTTTGCAAAGTGCCTACCTGTAGATTTTGGCCTCTAGCTCAGCCGGCACCTAGGGAAACTTACCAAACCAGTGCATTTTTGAAAACTAGAGACCTAGGGGAATCCAAGATGGGGTGACTTGTGGGGCTCTGACCAGGTTCTGTTACCCAGAATCCGTTGCAAACCTCAAAATTTGGCTAAAAAAACACATTTCCCTCACATTTCGGTTACAGAAAGTTCTGGAATCTAAGAGGAGCCAGATATTTCCTTCCACCCAGCATTCCCCCAAGTCTCCCGATAAAAATGATACCTCACTTGTGTGGGTAGGCTTAGCACCCGCGACAGGAAATGCCCCAAAACACAACGTGGACACATCCCATTTTTTGACAGAAAACAGAGGGTTTTTTTGCAAAGTGCCTACCTGTAGATTTTGGCCGCTAGCTCGGCCGGCACCTGGGGAAACCTACCAAACCTGTGCCTTTTTGAAAACTAGAGACCTAGGGGAATCCAAGATGGGGTGACTTGTGGGGCTCTGACCAGGTTCTGTTACCCAGAATCCTTTGCAAACCTCAAATTTGGCTGAAAAAACACATTTTCCTCACATTTCGGTGACAGACAGTTCTGGAATCTGAGAGGAGCCACAACTTTCCTTCCACTCAGCGTTCCCCCAAATCTCCCGATAAAAATGATACCTCACTTGTGTGGGTAGGCCTAGCGCCAGCGACAGGAAATGCCCCAAAACACAACGTGGACACATCCCATTTTTTGACAGAAAACAGAGGTGTTTTTTGCAAAGTGCCTACCTGTAGATTTTGGCCTCTAGCTCAGCCGGCACCTAGGGAAACCTACCAAACCTGTGCATTTTTTAAAACTAGAGACCTAGGGGAATCCAAGATGGGGTGACTTGTGGGGCTCTGACCAGGTTCTGTTACCCAGAATTCTTTGCAAACCTCAAAATTTGGCTGAAAAAACACATTTTCCTCACATTTCGGTGACAGACAGTTCTGGAATCTGAGAGGAGCCACAAATTTCCTTCCACTCAGCGTTCCCCCAAGTCTCCCGATAAAAATGATACCTCACTTGTGTGGGTAGGCCTAGCGCCCGCGACAGGAAATGCCCCAAAACACAGAGTGGACACATCCAATTTTTTGACAGAAAACAGAGGTGTTTTTTGCAAAGTGCCTACCTGTAGATTTTGGCCTCTAGCTCAGCCGGCACCTAGATAAACCTACCAAACCTGTGCATTTTTTAAAACTAGAGACCTAGGGAAATCCAAGATGGGGTGACTTGTGGGGCTCTGACCAGGTTCTGTTACCCAGAATCCTTTGCAAACCTCAAAATTTGGCTAAAAAAAACAAATTTTCCTCACATTTCGGTGACAGAACGTTGTGGAATCAGAGAGGAGCCACACATTTCCTTCCACCCAACGTTCCCCCAAGTCTCCTGATAAAAATGATACCTCACTTGTGTGGGTAGGCCTAGCGCCGGCGACAGGAAATCCCCCAAAACACAACGTGGACACATCCCATTTTTTGACAGGAAACAGAGGTGTTTTTTGCAAAGTGCCTACCTGTAGATTTTGGCCTCTAGCTCAGCCGGCACCTAGGGAAACTTACCAAACCTGTGCATTTTTGAAAACTAGAGACCTAGGGGAATCCAAGATGGGGTGACTTGTGGGGCTCTGACCAGGTTCTGTTACCCAGAATCCGTTGCAAACCTCAAAATTTGGCTAAAAAAACACATTTCCCTCACATTTCGGTGACAGAAAGTTCCGGAATCTGAGAGGAGCCACAAATTTCCTTCCGCCCGGCATTCCCCCAAGTCTCCCGATAAAAATGATACCTCACTTGTGTGGGTAGGCCTAGCGCCCGCGACAGGAAATGCCCCAAAACACAACGTGGACACATCCCATTTTTTGACAGAAAACAGAGGTGTTTTTTGCAAAGTGCCTACCTGTAGATTTTGGCCTCTAGCTCAGCCGGCACCTAGGGAAACCTACCAAACCTGTGCATTTTTGAAAACTAGAGACCTAGGGAAATCCAAGATGGGGTGACTTGTGGGGCTCTGACCAGGTTCTGTTACCCAGACTCCTTTGCAAACCTCAAAATTTGGCTATAAAAACACATTTTCCTCACATTTCGGTTACAGAAAGTTCTAGAATCTAAGAGAAGCTAGATATTTCCTTCCACCCAGCATTCCCCCAAGTCTCCCGATAAAAATTATACCTCACTTGTGTGGGTAGGCTTAGCGCCCGCGACAGGAAATGCCCCAAAACACAACATGGACACATCCCATTTTTTGACAGAAAACAGAGGTGTTTTTTGCAAAGTGCCTACCTGTAGATTTTGGCCTCTAGCTCAGCCGGCACCCAGGGAAACCTACCAAACCTGTGCATTTTTGAAGACTAGAGACCGAGGGAAATCCAAGATGGGGTGACTTGTGGGGCTCTGACCAGGTTCTGTTACCCAGAATCCTTTGCAAACCTCAAAATTTGGCTATAAAATCACATTTTCCTCACATTTCGGTTACAGAAAGTTCTGGAATCTAAGAGGAGCCAGATATTTCCTTCCACCCAGCATTCCCCCAAGTTTCCCGATAAAAATGATATCTCACTTGTGTGGGTAGGCTTAGCACCCGCGACAGGAAATGCCCCAAAACACAACGTGGACACATCCCATTTTTTGACAGAAAACAGAGGGGTTTTTTGCAAAGTGCCTACCAGTAGATTTTGGCCGCTAGCTCGCCCGGCACCTGGGGAAACCTACCAAACCTGTGCCTTTTTGAAAACTAGAGACCTAGGGGAATCCAAGATGGGGTGACTTGTAGGGCTCTGACCAGGTTCTGTTACCCAGAATCCTTTGCAAACCTCAAATTTGGCTGAAAAAACACATTTTCCTCACATTTCGGTGACAGACAGTTCTGGAATCTGAGAGGAGCCACAACTTTCCTTCCACTCAGCGTTCCCCCAAGTCTCCCGATAAAAATGATACCTCACTTGTGTGGGTAGGCCTAGCGCCAGCGACAGGAGATGCCCCAAAACACAACGTGGACACATCCCATTTTTTGACAGAAAACAGAGGTGTTTTTTGCAAAGTGCCTACCTGTAGATTTTGGCCTCTAGCTCAGCCGGCACCTAGGTAAACCTACCAACCCTGTGCATTTTGGAAAACTAGAGACCTAGGGGAATCCAAGATGGGGTGACTTGTGGGGCTCTGACCATGTTCTGTTACCCAGAATTCTTTGCAAACCTCAAAATTTGGCTGAAAAAACACATTTTCCTCACATTTCGGTGACAGAAAGTTCTGGAATCTGAGAGGAGCCACAAATTTCCTTCCGCCCAGCGTTCCCCCAACTCTCCCGAAAAAATGATACCTCACTTGTGTGGGTAGGCCTAGCGCCCACGACAGGAAATCCCCCCAAACACACCGTGGACACATCCCATTTTTTGACAGAAAACAGAGGTGTTTTTTGCAAAGTGCCTACCTGTAGATTTTGGCCTCTAGCTCAGCCGGCACCCAGGGAAACCTACTAAACCTGTGCATTTTTGAAGACTAGAGACCGAGGGGAATACAAGATGGGGTGACTTGTGGAGCTCTGACCAGGTTCTGTTACCCAGAATCCATTGCAAACCTCAAATTTGGCTAAAAAAACACATTTTCCTCACATTTCGGTGACAGAAAGTTCTGGAATCTAAGAGGAGCCAGATATTTCCTTCCACCCAGCGTTCCCCCAAGTCTCGCGATAAAAATGATACCTCACTTGTGTGGGTAGGCCTAGCGACCGCAACAGGAAATGCCCCAAAACACAACGTGGACACATCCCATTTTTTGACAGAAAACAGAGGTGTTTTCTGCAAAGTGCCTACCTGTAGATTTTGGCTGCTAGCTCGGCTGGCACCTGGGGAAACCTACCAAACCTGTGCCTTTTTGAAAACTAGAGACCTAGGGGAATCCAAGATGGGGTGACTTGTCGGTCTCTGACCAGGTTCTGTTACCCAGAATCCGTTGCAAACCTCAAAATTTGGCTAAAAAAACACATTTCCCTCACATTTCGGTGACAGAAAGTTCTGGAATCTGAGAGAAGCCACAAATTTCCTTCCGCCCAGCGTTCCCCCAAGTCTCCCGATAAAAATGATACCTCACTTGTGTGGGTAGGCCTAGCGCCCGCGACAGGTAATGCCCCAAAACACAACGTGGACACATCCCATTTTTTGACAGAAAACAGAGGTGTTTTTTGCAAAGTGCCTACCTGTAGATTTTGGCCTCTAGCTCAGCCGGCACCCAGGGAAACCTACCAAACCTGTGCCTTTTTGAAGACTAGAGACCGAGGGGAATCCAAGATGGGGTGACTTGTGGAGCTCTGACCAGGTTCTGTTACCCAGAATCCTTTGCAAACCTCAAATTTGGCTAAAAAAACACATTTTCCTCACATTTCGGTGACAGAAAGTTCTGGAATCTAAGAGGAGCCAGAAATTTCCTTCCACCCAGCGTTCCCCCAAGTCCCGCGATAAAAATGATACCTCACTTGTGTGGGTAGGCCTAGCGTCCGCGACAGGAAATGCAACAAAACACAACGTGGACACAACTCATTTTTTGACAGAAAACAGAGGTGTTTTCTGCAAAGTGCCTACCTGTAGATTTTGGCCGCTAGCTCGGCCGGCACCTGGGGAAACCTACCAAACCTGTGCCTTTTTGAAAACTAGAGACCTAGGGGAATCCAAGATGGGGTGACTTGTGGAGCTCTGACCAGGTTCTGTTACCCATAATCCGTTGCAAACCTCAAACTTTGGCTAAAAAAACACATTTTCCTCACATTTCGGTGACAGAAAGTTCTGGAATCTGAGAGGAGCCACAAATTTCCTTCCGCCCAGCGTTCCCCTAAGTCTCCCGATAAAAATTATACCTCACTTGTGTGGGTAGGCCTAGCGCCCGCGACAGGAAATCCCCCAAAACACAACGTGGACACATCCCATTTTTTGACAGAAAACAGAGGTGTTTTTTGCAAAGTGCCTACCTGTAGATTTTGGCCTCTAGCTCAGCCGGCACCCAGGGAAACCTACTAAACCTGTGCATTTTTGAAGACTAGAGACCGAGGGGAATACAAGATGGGGTGACTTGTGGAGCTCTGACCAGGTTCTGTTACCCAGAATCCTTTGCAAACCTCAAATTTGGCTAAAAAAACACATTTTCCTCACATTTCGGTGACAGAAAGTTCTGGAATCTAAGAGGAGCCAGATATTTCCTTCCACCCAGCGTTCCCCCATGCCTCGCGATAAAAATGATACCTCACTTGTGTGGGTAGGCCTAGCGTCCGCGACAGGAAATGCCCCCAAACACAACGTGGACACATCCCATTTTTTGACAGAAAACAGAGGTGTTTTTTGCAAAGTGCCTACCTGTAGATTTCGGCCTCTAGGTCAGCCGGCACCTAGGGAAACCTACCAAACCTGTGCATTTTTGAAAACTAGAGACCTAGGGGAATCCAAGATGGGGTGACTTGTGGGGCTCTGACCAGGTTCTGTTACCCAGAATCCTTTCCAAACCTCAAAATTTGGCTGAAAAAACACATTTTCCTCACATTTCGGTGACAGACAGTTCTGGAATCTGAGAGGAGCCACGAATTTCCTTCTACTCAGCGTTCCCCCAAGTCTCCCGATAAAAATGATACCTCACTTGTGTGGGTAGGCCTAGCGCCAGCGACAGGAAATGCCCCAAAACACAACGTGGACACATCCCATTTTTTGACAGAAAAAAGAGGTGTTTTTTGCAATGTGCCTACCTGTAGATTTTGGCCTCTAGCTCAGCCGGCACCTAGATAAACCTACCAAACGTGTGCATTTTTTACAAACTAGAGACCTAGGGGAATCCAAGATGGGGTGACTTGTGGGGCTCTGACCAGGTTCTGTTACCCAGAATCCTTTGCAAACCTCAAAATTTGGCTAAAAAAACACATTTCCCTCACATTTCGGTGACAGAACGTTGAGGAATCTGAGAGGAGCCACACATTTCCTTCCACCCAGCGTTCCACCAAGTCTCTTGATAAAAATGATACCTCACTTGTGTGGGTAGGCCTAGCGCCGGCGACAGGAAATCCCCCAAAACACAACGTGGACACATCCCATTTTTTGACAGACAACAGAGGTGTTTTTTGCAAAGTGCCTACCTGTAAATTTTGGCCTCTAGCTCAGCCGGCACCCAGGGAAACCGACCAAACCTGTGCATTTTCGAAGACTAGAGACCGAGGGGAATCCAAGATGGGGTGACTTGTGGAGCTCTGATCAGGTTCTGTTACCCAGAATCCGTTGCAAACCTCAAAATTTGGCTAAAAAAACACATTTTCCTCAAATTTTGGTGACAGAAAGTTCTGGAATCTGAGAGGAGCCACAAATTTCCTTCCGCCCAGCGTTCCCCCAAGTCTCCCGAAAAAATGATACCTCACTTGTGTGGGTAGGCCTAGCGCCCGCGACAGGAAATCCCCCAAAACACAACGTGGACACATCCCATTTTTTGACAGAAAACAGAGGTGTTTTTTGCAAAGTGCCTACCTGTAGATTTTGGCCTCTAGCTCAGCCGGCACCCAGGGAAACCTACTAAACCTGTGCATTTTTTAAGACTAGAGACCGAGGGGAATCCAAGATGGGGTGACTTGTGGAGCTCTGACCAGGTTCTGTTACCCAGAATCAATTGCAAACCTCAAATTTGGCTAAAAAAAGACATTTTCCTCACATTTCGGTGACAGAAAGTTCTGGAATCTAAGAGGAGCCAGATATTTCCTTCCACCCAGCGTTCCCCCAAGTCTCGCGATAAAAATGATACCTCACTTGTGTGGGTAGGCCTAGCGTCCGCGACAGGAAATGCCCCAAAACACAACGTGGACACATCCCATTTTTTGACAGAAAACAGAGGTGTTTTCTGCAAAGTGCCTACCTGTAGATTTTGGCCGCTAGCTCGGCTGGCAACTGGGGAAACCTACCAAACCAGGGCCTTTTTGAAAACTAGAGACCTAGGGGAATCCAAGATGGGGTGACTTGTGGGGCTCTGACCAGGTTCTGTTACCCAGAATCCGTTGCAAACCTCAAAATTTGGCTAAAAAAACACATTTCCCTCACATTTCGGTGACAGAAAGTTCTGGAATCTGAGAGGAGCCACAAATTTCCTTCCGCCCAGCGTTCCCCCAAGTCTCCCGATAAAAATGATACCTCACTTGTGTGGGTAGGCCTAGCGCCCGCGACACGAAATGCCCCAAAACACAACGTGGACACATCCCATTTTTTGACAGAAAACAGAGGTGTTTTTTGCAAAGTGCCTACCTGTAGATTTAGGCCTCTAACTCAGCCGGCACCCAGGGAAACCTACCAAACCTGTGCATTTTTGAAGACTAGAGACCGAGGGGAATCCAAGATGGGGTGACTTGTGGAGCTCTGACCAGGTTCTGTTACCAAGAATCCTTTGCAAACCTCAAATTTGGCTAAAAAAACACATTTTCCTCACATTTCGGTGACAGAAAGTTCTGGAATCTAAGAGGAGCCAGATATTTCCTTCCACACAGCGTTCCCCAAGTCTCGCGATAAAAATGATACCTCACTTGTGTGGGTGGCCTAGCGTCCACGACAGGAAATGCCCCAAAACACAACGTGGACACATCCCATTTTTTGACAGAAAACAGAGGTGTTTCCTGCAAAGTGCCTACCTGTAGATTTTGGCCGCTAGCTCGGCCGGCACCTGGGGAAACCTACCAAACCTGTGCCTTTTTGAAAACTAGAGACCTAGGGGAATCCAAGATGAGGTGACTTGTGGGGCTCTGACCAGGTTCTGTTACCCAGAATCCTTTGCAAACCTCAAAATTTGGCTGAAAAAACAAATTTTCCTCACATTTCGGTGACAGACAGTTCTGGAATCTGAGAAGAGCCACAACTTTCCTTCCACTCAGCGTTCCCCCAAGTCTCCCGATAAAAATGATACCTCACTTGTGTGGGTAGGCCTAGCGCCAGCGACAGGAAATGCCCCAAAACACAACGTGGACACATCCCATTTTTTGACAGAAAACAGAGGTGTTTTTTGCAAAGTGCCTACCTGTAGATTTTGGCCTCTAGCTCAGCCGGCACCTAGAGAAACCTACCAAACCTGTGCATTTTTGAAAACTAGAGACCTAGGGAAATCCAAGATGGGGTGACTTGTGGGGCTCTGACCAGGTTCTGTTACCCAGAATCCTTTGCAAACCTCAAAATTTGGCTAAAAAAAACACATTTTCCTCACATTTCGGTGACAGAACGTTGTGGAATCTGAGAGGAGCCACACATTTCCTTCCACCCAGCGTTCCCCCAAGTCTCCTGATAAAAATGATACCTCACTTGTGTGGGTAGGCCTAGTGCCGGCGACAGGAAATCCCCCAAAACACAACGTGGACACATCCCATTTTTTGACAGAAAACAGAGGTGTTTTTTGCAAAGTGCCTACCTGTAGATTTTTGCCTCTAGCTCAGCCGGCACCTAGGGAAACCAACCAAACCTGTGCATTTTTGAAAACTAGAGACCTAGGGGAATCCAAGATGGGGTGACTTGTGGAGCTCTGACCAGGTTCTGTTACCCAGAATCCTTTGCAAACCTCAAATTTGGCTAAAAAAACACATTTTCCTCACATTTCGGTGACAGAAAGTTCTGGAATCTAAGAGGAGCCAGATATTTCCTTCCACCCAGCGTTCCCCCAAGTCTCGCGATACAAATGATACCTCACTTGTGTGGGTAGGCCTAGCGCCCGCGACAGGAAATGCCCCAAAACACAACGTGGACACATCCCATTTTTTGACAGAAAACAGAGGTGTTTTTTGCAAAGTGCCTACCTGTAGATTTAGGCCTCTAACTCAGCCGGCACCCAGGGAAACCTACCAAACCTGTGCATTTTTGAAGACTAGAGACCGAGGGGAATCCAAGATGGGGTGACTTGTGGAGCTCTGACCAGGTTCTGTTACCCAGAATCCTTTGCAAACCTCAAATTTGGCTAAAAAAACACATTTTCCTCACATTTCGGTGACAGAAAGTTCTGGAATCTAAGAGGAGCCAGATATTTCCTTCCACCCAGCGTTCCCCCAAGTCTCGCGATAAAAATGATACCTCACTTGTGTGTGTGGCCTATCGTCCACGACAGGAAATGCCCCAAAACACAACGTGGACACATCCCATTTTTTGACAGAAAACAGAGGTGTTTTCTGCAAAGTGCCTACCTGTAGATTTTGGCCGCTAGCTCGGCTGGCACCTGGGGAAACCTACCAAACCTGTGCCTTTTTGAAAACTAGAGACCTAGGGGAATCCAAGATGGGGTGACTTGTGGGGCTCTGACCAGGTTCTGTTACCCAGAATCCTTTGCAAACCTCAAAATTTGGCTGAAAAAACACATTTTCCTCACATTACGGTGACAGACAGTTCTGGAATCTGAGAAGAGCCACAACTTTCCTTCCACTCAGCGTTCCCCCAAGTCTCCCGATAAAAATGATACCTCACTTGTGTGGGTAGGCCTAGCGCCAGCGACAGGAAATGCCCCAAAACACAACGTGGACACATCCCATTTTTTGACAGAAAACAGAGGTGTTTTTTGCAAAGTGCCTACCTGTAGATTTTGGCCTCTAGCTCAGCCGGCACCTAGAGAAACCTACCAAACCTGTGCATTTTTGAAAACTAGAGACCTAGGGAAATCCAAGATGGGGTGACTTGTGGGGCTCTGACCAGGTTCTGTTACCCAGAATCCTTTGCAAACCTCAAAATTTGGCTAAAAAAAACACATTTTCCTCACATTTCGGTGACAGAACGTTGTGGAATCTGAGAGGAGCCACACATTTCCTTCCACCCAGCGTTCCCCCAAGTCTCCTGATAAAAATGATACCTCACTTGTGTGGGTAGGCCTAGTGCCGGCGACAGGAAATCCCCCAAAACACAACGTGGACACATCCCATTTTTTGACAGAAAACAGAGGTGTTTTTTGCAAAGTGCCTACCTGTAGATTTTTGCCTCTAGCTCAGCCGGCACCTAGGGAAACCAACCAAACCTGTGCATTTTTGAAAACTAGAGACCTAGGGGAATCCAAGATGGGGTGACTTGTGGAGCTCTGACCAGGTTCTGTTACCCAGAATCCTTTGCAAACCTCAAATTTGGCTAAAAAAACACATTTTCCTCACATTTCGGTGACAGAAAGTTCTGGAATCTAAGAGGAGCCAGATATTTCCTTCCACCCAGCGTTCCACCAAGTCTCCCGATAAAAATGATACCTCACTTGTGTGGGTAGGCCTAGCGCCAGCGACAGGAAATGCCCCAAAACACAACGTGGACACATCCCATTTTTTGACAGAAAACAGAGGTGTTTTTTGCAAAGTGCCTACCTGTAGATTTTGGCCTCTAGCTCAGCCGGCACCTAGAGAAACCTACCAAACCTGTGCATTTTTGAAAACTAGAGACCTAGGGAAATCCAAGATGGGGTGACTTGTGGGGCTCTGACCAGGTTCTGTTACCCAGAATCCTTTGCAAACCTCAAAATTTGGCTAAAAAAAACACATTTTCCTCACATTTCGGTGACAGAACGTTGTGGAATCTGAGAGGAGCCACACATTTCCTTCCACCCAGCGTTCCCCCAAGTCTCCTGATAAAAATGATACCTCACTTGTGTGGGTAGGCCTAGTGCCGGCGACAGGAAATCCCCCAAAACACAACGTGGACACATCCCATTTTTTGACAGAAAACAGAGGTGTTTTTTGCAAAGTGCCTACCTGTAGATTTTTGCCTCTAGCTCAGCCGGCACCTAGGGAAACCAACCAAACCTGTGCATTTTTGAAAACTAGAGACCTAGGGGAATCCAAGATGGGGTGACTTGTGGAGCTCTGACCAGGTTCTGTTACCCAGAATCCTTTGCAAACCTCAAATTTGGCTAAAAAAACACATTTTCCTCACATTTCGGTGACAGAAAGTTCTGGAATCTGAGAAGAGCCACAACTTTCCTTCCACTCAGCGTTCCCCCAAGTCTCCCGATAAAAATGATACCTCACTTGTGTGGGTAGGCCTAGCGCCAGCGACAGGAAATGCCCCAAAACACAACGTGGACACATCCCATTTTTTGACAGAAAACAGAGGTGTTTTTTGCAAAGTGCCTACGTGTAGATTTTGGCCTCTAGCTCAGCCGGCACCTAGAGAAACCTACCAAACCTGTGCATTTTTGAAAACTAGAGACCTAGGGAAATCCAAGATGGGGTGACTTGTGGGGCTCTGACCAGGTTCTGTTACCCAGAATCCTTTGCAAACCTCAAAATTTGGCTAAAAAAAACACATTTTCCTCACATTTCGGTGACAGAACGTTGTGGAATCTGAGAGGAGCCACACATTTCCTTCCACCCAGCGTTCCCCCAAGTCTCCTGATAAAAATGATACCTCACTTGTGTGGGTAGGCCTAGTGCCGGCGACAGGAAATCCCCCAAAACACAACGTGGACACATCCCATTTTTTGACAGAAAACAGAGGTGTTTTTTGCAAAGTGCCTACCTGTAGATTTTTGCCTCTAGCTCAGCCGGCACCTAGGGAAACCAACCAAACCTGTGCATTTTTGAAAACTAGAGACCTAGGGGAATCCAAGATGGGGTGACTTGTGGAGCTCTGACCAGGTTCTGTTACCCAGAATCCTTTGCAAACCTCAAATTTGGCTAAAAAAACACATTTTCCTCACATTTCGGTGACAGAAAGTTCTGGAATCTAAGAGGAGCCAGATATTTCCTTCCACCCAGCGTTCCCCCAAGTCTCGCGATACAAATGTTACCTCACTTGTGTGGGTAGGCCTAGCGCCGGCGACAGGAAATCCCCCAAAACACAACGTGGACACATCCCATTTTTTGACAGGAAACAGAGGTGTTTTTTGCAAAGTGCCTACCTGTAGATTTTGGCCTCTAGCTCAGCCGGCACCTAGGGAAACTTACCAAACCTGTGCATTTTTTAAAACTAGAGACCTAGGGGAATCCAAGATGGGGTGACTTGTGGGGCTCTGACCAGGTTCTGTTACCCAGAATAATTTGCAAACCTCAAATTTGGCTAAAAAAACACATTTTCCTCACATTTCGGTGACAGAAAGTTCTGGAATCTAAGAGGAGCCAGATATTTCCTTCCGCCCGAGATTCCCCCAAGTCTCCCGATAAAAATGATACCTCACTTGTGTGGGTAGGCCTAGCGCCCGCGACAGGAAATGCCCCAAAACACAACGTGGACACATCCCATTTTTTGACAGAAAACAGAGGTGTTTTCTGCAAAGTGCCTACCTGTAGATTTTGGCCGCTAGCTCGGCTGGCACCTGGGGAAACCTACCAAACCTGTGCCTTTTTGAAAACTAGAGACCTAGGGGAATCCAAGATGGGGTGACTTGTGGGGCTCTGAGCAGGTTCTGTTACCCAGAATCCTTTGCAAACCTCAAAATTTGGCTGAAAAAACACATTTTCCTCACATTTCGGTTACAGACAGTTCTGGAATCTGAGAAGAGCCACAACTTTCCTTCCACTCAGCGTTCCCCCAAGTCTCCCGATAAAAATTATACCTCACTTGTGTGGGTAGGCTTAGCACACGCGACAGGAAATGCCCCAAAACACAACATGGACACATCCCATTTTTTGACAGAAAACAGAGGTGTTTTTTGCAAAGTGCCTACCTGTAGATTTTGGCCTCTAGCTCAGCCGGCACCCAGGGAAACCTACCAAACCTGTGCATTTTTGAAGACTAGAGACCGAGGGAAATCCAAGATGGGGTGACTTGTGGGGCTCTCACCAGGTTCTTTTACCCAGAATCCTTTGCAAACCTCAAAATTTGGCTATAAAAACACATTTTCCTCACATTTCGGTTACAGAAAGTTCTGGAATCTAAGAGGAGCCAGATATTTCCTTCCACCCAGCATTCCCCCAAGTCTCCCGATAAAAATGATACCTCACTTGTGTGGGTAGGCTTAGCACCCGCGACAGGAAATGCCCCAAAACACAACGTGGACACATCCCATTTTTTGACAGAAAACAGAGGGGTTTTTTGCAAAGTGCCTACCTGTAGATTTTGGCCGCTAGCTCGGCCGGCACCTGGGGAAACCTACCAAACCTGTGCCTTTTTGAAAACTAGAGACCTAGGGGAATCCAAGATGGGGTGACTTGTAGGGCTCTGACCAGGTTCTGTTACCCAGAATCCTTTGCAAACCTCAAATTTGGCTGAAAAAACACATTTTCCTCACATTTCGGTGACAGACAGTTCTGGAATCTGAGAGGAGCCACAACTTTCCTTCCACTCAGCGTTCCCCCAAGTCTCCCGATAAAAATGATACCTCACTTGTGTGGGTAGGCCTAGCGCCAGCGACAGGAGATGCCCCAAAACACAACGTGGACACATCCCATTTTTTGACAGAAAACAGAGGTGTTTTTTGCAAAGTGCCTACCTGTAGATTTTGGCCTCTAGCTCAGCCGGCACCTAGGGAAACCTACCAAACCTGTGCATTTTTGAAAACTAGAGACCTAGGGGAATCCAAGATGGGGTGACTTGTGGGGCTCTGACCAGGTTCTGTTACCCAGAATTCTTTGCAAACCTCAAAATTTGGCTGAAAAAACACATTTTCCTCACATTTCGGTGACAGACAGTTCTGGAATCTGAGAGGAGCCACGAATTTCCTTCTACTCAGCGTTCCCCCAAGTCTCCCGATAAAAATGATACCTCACTTGTGTGGGTAGGCCTAGCGCCAGCGACAGGAAATGCCCCAAAACACAGCGTGGACACATCCCATTTTTTGACAGAAAAAAGAGGTGTTTTTTGCAAACTGCCTACCTGTAGATTTTGGCCTCTAGCTCAGCCGGCACCTAGATAAACCTACCAAACGTGTGCATTTTTTACGAACTAGAGACCTAGGGGAATCCAAGATGGGGTGACTTGTGGGGCTCTGACCAGGTTCTGTTACCCAGAATCCTTTGCAAACCTCAAAATTTGGCTAAAAAAAACACATTTCCCTCACATTTCGGTGACAGAACGTTGTGGAATCTGAGAGGAGCCACACATTTCCTTCCACCAAGCGTTCCACCAAGTTTCCTGATAAAAATGATACCTCACTTGTGTGGGTAGGCCTAGCGCCGGCGACAGGAAATCCCCCAAAACACAACGTGGACACATCCGATTTTTTGACAGAAAACAGAGGTGTTTTTTGCAAAGTGCCTACCTGTAAATTTTGGCCTCTAGCTCAGCCGGCACCCAGGGAAACCGATCAAACCTGTGCATTTTCGAAGACTAGAGACCGAGGGGAATCCAAGATGGGGTGACTTGTGGAGCTCTGACCAGGTTCTGTTACCCAGAATCCGTTGCAAACCTCAAAATTTGGCTAAAAAAACACATTTTCCTCACATTTCGGTGACAGAAAGTTCTGGAATCTGAGAGGAGCCACAAATTTCCTTCCGCCCAGCGTTCCCCCAAGTCTCCCGAAAAAATGATACCTCACTTGTGTGGGTAGGCCTAGCGCCCGCGACAGGAAATCCCACCAAACACAACGTGGACACATCCCATTTTTTGACAGAAAACAGAGGTGTTTTTTGCAAAGTGCCTACCTGTAGATTTTGGCCTCTAGCTCAGCCGGCACCCAGGGAAACCTACTAAACCTGTGCATTTTTGAAGACTAGAGACCGAGGGGAATCCAAGATGGGGTGACTTGTGGAGCTCTGACCAGGTTCTGTTACCCAGAATCCATTGCAAACCTCAAATTTGGCTAAAAAAACACATTTTCCTCACATTTCGGTGACAGAAAGTTCTGGAGTCTAAGAGGAGCCAGATATTTCCTTCCACCCAGCGTTCCCCCAAGTCTCGCGATAAAAATGATACCTCACTTGTGTGGGTAGGCCTAGCGACCGCAACAGGAAATGCCCCAAAACAAAACGTAGACACATCCCATTTTTTGACAGAAAACAGAGGTGTTTTCTGCAAAGTGCCTACCTGTAGATTTTGGCTGCTAGCTCGGCTGGCACCTGGGGAAACCTACCAAACCTGTGCCTTTTTGAAAACTAGAGACCTAGGGGAATCCAAGATGGGGTGACTTGTGGGTCTCTGACCAGGTTCTGTTACCCAGAATCCGTTGCAAACCTCAAAATTTGGCTAAAAAAACACATTTCCCTCACATTTCGGTGACAGAAAGTTCTGGAATCTGAGAGAAGCCACAAATTTCCTTCCGCCCAGCGTTCCCCCAAGTCTCCCGATAAAAATGATACCTCACTTGTGTGGGTAGGCCTAGCGCCCGCGACAGGTAATGCCCCAAAACACAACGTGGACACATCCCATTTTTTGACAGAAAACAGAGGTGTTTTTTGCAAAGTGCCTACCTGTAGATTTTGGCCTCTAGCTCAGCCGGCACCCAGGGAAACCTACCAAACCTGTGCCTTTTTGAAGACTAGAGACCGAGGGGAATCCAAGATGGGGTGACTTGTGGAGCTCTGACCAGGTTCTGTTACCCAGAATCCTTTGCAAACCTCAAATTTGGCTAAAAAAACACATTTTCCTCACATTTCGGTGACAGAAAGTTCTGGAATCTAAGAGGAGCCAGAAATTTCCTTCCACCCAGCGTTCCCCCAAGTCCCACGATAAAAATGATACCTCACTTGTGTGGGTAGGCCTAGCGTCCGCGACAGGAAATGCAACAAAACACAACATGGACACAACTCATTTTTTGACAGAAAACAGAGGTGTTTTCTGCAAAGTGCCTACCTGTAGATTTTGGCCGCTAGCTCAGCCGGCACCTGGGGAAACCTACCAAACCTGTGCCTTTTTGAAAACTAGAGACCTAGGGGAATCCAAGATGGGGTGACTTGTGGAGCTCTGACCAGGTTCTGTTACCCATAATCCGTTGCAAACCTCAAACTTTGGCTAAAAAAACACATTTTCCTCACATTTCGGTGACAGAAAGTTCAGGAATCTGAGAGGAGCCACAAATTTCCTTCCGCCCAGCGTTCCCCCAAGTCTCCCGATAAAAATTATACCTCACTTGTGTGGGTAGGCCTAGCGCCCACGACAGGATATCCCCCAAAACACAACGTGGACACATCCCATTTTTTGACAGAAAACAGAGGTGTTTTTTGCAAAGTGCCTACCTGTAGATTTTGGCCTCTAGCTCAGCCGGCACCCAGGGAAACCTACTAAACCTGTGCATTTTTGAAGACTAGAGACCGAGGGGAATACAAGATGGGGTGACTTGTGGAGCTCTGACCAGGTTCTGTTACCCAGAATCCTTTGCAAACCTCAAATTTGGCTAAAAAAACACATTTTCCTCACATTTCGGTGACAGAAAGTTCTGGAATCTAAGAGGAGCCAGATATTTCCTTCCACCCAGCGTTCCCCCAAGCCTCGGGATAAAAATGATACCTCACTTGTGTGGGTAGGCCTAGCGTCCGCGACAGGAAATGCCCCCAAACACAACGTGGACACATCCCATTTTTTGACAGAAAACAGAGGTGTTTTTTGCAAAGTGCCTACCTGTAGATTTTGGCCTCTAGGTCAGCCGGCACCTAGGGAAACCTACCAAACCTGTGCATTTTTGAAAACTAGAGACCTAGGGGAATCCAAGATGGGGTGACTTGTGGGGCTCTGACCAGGTTCTGTTACCCAGAATCATTTCCAAACCTCAAAATTTGGCTGAAAAAACACATTTTCCTCACATTTCGGTGACAGACAGTTCTGGAATCTGAGAGGAGCCACGAATTTCCTTCTACTCAGCGTTCCCACAAGTCTCCGGATAAAAATGATACCTCACTTGTGTGGGTAGGCCTAGCGCCAGCGACAGGAAATGCCCCAAAACACAACGTGGACACATCCCATTTTTTGACAGAAAAAAGAGGTGTTTTTTGCAAAGTGCCTACCTGTAGATTTTGGCCTCTAGCTCAGCCGGCACCTAGATAAACCTACCAAACGTGTGCATTTTTTACAAACTAGAGACCTAGGGGAATCCAAGATGGGGTGACTTGTGGGGCTCTGACCAGGTTCTGTTACCCAGAATCCTTTGCAAACCTCAAAATTTGGCTAAAAAAACACATTTCCCTCACATTTCGGTGACTGAACGTTGTGGAATCTGAGAGGAGCCACACATTTCCTTCCACCCAGCGTTCCACCAAGTCTCTTGATAAAAATGATACCTCACTTGTGTGGGTAGGCCTAGCGCCGGCGACAGGAAATCCCCCAAAACACAACGTGGACACATCCCATTTTTTGACAGAAAACAGAGGTGTTTTTTGCAAAGTGCCTACCTGTAAATTTTGGACTCTAGCTCAGCCGGCACCCAGGGAAACCGACCAAACCTGTGCATTTTCGAAGACTAGAGACCGAGGGGAATCCAAGATGGGGTGACTTGTGGAGCTCTGATCAGGTTCTGTTACCCAGAATCCGTTGCAAACCTCAAAATTTGGCTAAAAAAACACATTTTCCTCAAATTTCGGTGACAGAAAGTTCTGGAATCTGAGAGGAGCCACAAATTTCCTTCCGCCCAGCGTTCCCCCAAGTCTCCCGAAAAAATGATACCTCACTTGTGTGGGTAGGCCTAGCGCCCGCGACAGGAAATCCCCCAAAACACAACGTGGACACATCCCATTTTTTGACAGAAAACAGAGGTGTTTTTTGCAAAGTGCCTACCTGTAGATTTTGGCCTCTAGCTCAGCCGGCACCCAGGGAAACCTACTAAACCTGTGCATTTTTTAAGACTAGAGACCGAGGGGAATCCAAGATGGGGTGACTTGTGGAGCTCTGACCAGGTTCTGTTACCCAGAATCCATTGCAAACCTCAAATTTGGCTAAAAAAACACATTTTCCTCACATTTCGGTGACAGAAAGTTCTGGAATCTAAGAGGAGCCAGATATTTCCTTCCACCCAGCGTTCCCCCAAGTCTCGCGATAAAAATGATACCTCACTTGTGTGGGTAGGCCTAGCGTCCGCGACAGGAAATGCCCCAAAACACAACGTGGACACATCCCATTTTTTGACAGAAAACAGAGGTGTTTTCTGCAAAGTGCCTACCTGTAGATTTTGGCCGCTAGCTCGGCTGGCAACTGGGGAAACCTACCAAACCAGGGCCTTTTTGAAAACTAGAGACCTAGGGGAATCCAAGATGGGGTGACTTGTGGGGCTCTGACCAGGTTCTGTTACCCAGAATCCGTTGCAAACCTCAAAATTTGGCTAAAAAAACACATTTCCCTCACATTTCGGTGACAGAAAGTTCTGGAATCTGAGAGGAGCCACAAATTTCCTTCCGCCCAGCGTTCCCCCAAGTCTCCCGATAAAAATGATACCTCACTTGTGTGGGTAGGCCTAGCGCCCGCGACACGAAATGCCCCAAAACACAACGTGGACACATCCCATTTTTTGACAGAAAACAGAGGTGTTTTTTGCAAAGTGCCTACCTGTAGATTTAGGCCTCTAACTCAGCCGGCACCTAGGGAAACCTACCAAACCTGTGCATTTTTGAAGACTAGAGACCGAGGGGAATCCAAGATGGGGTGACTTGTGGAGCTCTGACCAGGTTCTGTTACCAAGAATCCTTTGCAAACCTCAAATTTGGCTAAAAAAACACATTTTCCTCACATTTCGGTGACAGAAAGTTCTGGAATCTAAGAGGAGCCAGATATTTCCTTCCACCCAGCGTTCCCCAAGTCTCGCGATAAAAATGATACCTCACTTGTGTGGGTGGCCTAGCGTCCACGACAGGAAATGCCCCAAAACACAACGTGGACACATCCCATTTTTTGACAGAAAACAGAGGTGTTTCCTGCAAAGTGCCTACCTGTAGATTTTGGCCGCTAGCTCGGCCGGCACCTGGGGAAACCTACCAAACCTGTGCCTTTTTGAAAACTAGAGACCTAGGGGAATACAAGATGAGGTGACTTGTGGGGCTCTGACCAGGTTCTGTTACCCAGAATCCTTTGCAAACCTCAAAATTTGGCTGAAAAAACACATTTTCCTCACATTTCGGTGACAGACAGTTCTGGAATCTGAGAAGAGCCACAACTTTCCTTCCACTCAGCGTTCCCCCAAGTCTCCCGATAAAAATGATACCTCACTTGTGTGGGTAGGCCTAGCGCCAGCGACAGGAAATGCCCCAAAACACAACGTGGACACATCCCATTTTTTGACAGAAAACAGAGGTGTTTTTTGCAAAGTGCCTACCTTTAGATTTTGGCCTCTAGCTCAGCCGGCACCTAGAGAAACCTACCAAACCTGTGCATTTTTGAAAACTAGAGACCTAGGGAAATCCAAGATGGGGTGACTTGTGGGGCTCTGACCAGGTTCTGTTACCCAGAATCCTTTGCAAACCTCAAAATTTGGCTAAAAAAAACACATTTTCCTCACATTTCGGTGACAGAACGTTGTGGAATCTGAGAGGAGCCACACATTTCCTTCCACCCAGCGTTCCCCCAAGTCTCCTGATAAAAATGATACCTCACTTGTGTGGGTAGGCCTAGTGCCGGCGACAGGAAATCCCCCAAAACACAACGTGGACACATCCCATTTTTTGACAGAAAACAGAGGTGTTTTTTGCAAAGTGCCTACCTGTAGATTTTTGCCTCTAGCTCAGCCGGCACCTAGGGAAACCAACCAAACCTGTGCATTTTTGAAAACTAGAGACCGAGGGGAATCCAAGATGGGGTGACTTGTGGAGCTCTGACCAGGTTCTGTTACCCAGAATCCTTTGCAAACCTCAAATTTGGCTAAAAAAACACATTTTCCTCACATTTCGGTGACAGAAAGTTCTGGAATCTAAGAGGAGCCAGATATTTCCTTCCACCCAGTGTTCCCCCAAGTCTCGCGATAAAAATGATACCTCACTTGTGTGGGTAGGCCTAGCGCCTGCGACAGGAAATGCCCCAAAACACAACGTGGACACATCCCATTTTTTGACAGAAAACAGAGGTGTTTTTTGCAAAGTGCCTACCTGTAGATTTAGGCCTCTAACTCAGCCGGCACCCAGGGTAACCTACCAAACCTGTGCATTTTTGAAGACTAGAGACCGAGGGGAATCCAAGATGGGGTGACTTGTGGAGCTCTGACCAGGTTCTGTTACCCAGAATCCTTTGCAAACCTCAAATTTGGCTAAAAAAACACATTTTCCTCACATTTCGGTGACAGAAAGTTCTGGAATCTAAGAGGAGCCAGATATTTCCTTCCACCCAGCGTTCCCCCAAGTCTCGCGATAAAAATGATACCTCACTTGTGTGGGTGGCCTAGCGTCCACGACAGGAAATGCCCCAAAACACAACGTGGACACATCCAATTTTTTGACAGAAAACAGAGGTGTTTTCTGCAAAGTGCCTACCTGTAGATTTTGGCCGCTAGCTCGGCTGGCACCTGGGGAAACCTACCAAACCTGTGCCTTTTTGAAAACTAGAGACCTAGGGGAATCCAAGATGGGGTGACTTGTGGGGCTCTGACCAGGTTCTGTTACCCAGAATCCTTTGCAAACCTCATAATTTGGCTGAAAAAACACATTTTCCTCACATTACGGTGACAGACAGTTCTGGAATCTGAGAAGAGCCACAACTTTCCTTCCACTCAGCGTTCCCCCAAGTCTCCCGATAAAAATGATACCTCACTTGTGTGGGTAGGCCTAGCGCCAGCGACAGGAAATGCCCCAAAACACAACGTGGACACATCCCATTTTTTGACAGAAAACAGAGGTGTTTTTTGCAAAGTGCCTACCTGTAGATTTTGGCCTCTAGCTCAGCCGGCACCTAGAGAAACCTACCAAACCTGTGCATTTTTGAAAACTAGAGACCTAGGGAAATCCAAGATGGGGTGACTTGTGGGGCTCTGACCAGGTTCTGTTACCCAGAATCCTTTGCAAACCTCAAAATTTGGCTAAAAAAAACACATTTTCCTCACATTTCGGTGACAGAACGTTGTGGAATCTGAGAGGAGCCACACATTTCCTTCCACCCAGCGTTCCCCCAAGTCTCCTGATAAAAATGATACCTCACTTGTGTGGGTAGGCCTAGTGCCGGCGACAGGAAATCCCCCAAAACACAACGTGGACACATCCCATTTTTTGACAGAAAACAGAGGTTTTTTTGCAAAGTGCCTACCTGTAGATTTTTGCCTCTAGCTCAGCCGGCACCTAGGGAAACCAACCAAACCTGTGCATTTTTGAAAACTAGAGACCTAGGGGAATCCAAGATGGGGTGACTTGTGGAGCTCTGACCAGGTTCTGTTACCCAGAATCCTTTGCAAACCTCAAATTTGGCTAAAAAAACACATTTTCCTCACATTTCGGTGACAGAAAGTTCTGGAATCTAAGAGGAGCCAGATATTTCCTTCCACCCAGCGTTCCCCCAAGTCTCGCGATAAAAATGATACCTCACTTGTGTGGGTAGGCCTAGCGTCCGCAACAGGAAATGCCCCAAAACACAACGTGGACACATCCCATTTTTTGACAGAAAACAGAGGTGTTTTCTGCAAAGTGCCTACCTGTAGATTTTGGCCGCTAGCTCGGCTGGTACCTGGGGAACCTACCAAACCTGTGCCTTTTTGAAAACTAGAGACCTAGGGGAATCCAAGATGGGGTGACTTGTGGGGCTCTGACCAGGTTCTGTTACCCAGAATCCGATGCAAACCTCAAAATTTGGCTAAAAAAACACATTTCCCTCACATTTCGGTGACAGAAAGTTCTGGAATCTGAGAAGAGCCACAACTTTCCTTCCACTCAGCGTTCCCCCAAGTCTCCCGATAAAAATGATACCTCACTTGTGTGGGTAGGCCTAGCGCCAGCGACAGGAAATGCCCCAAAACACAACGTGGACACATCCCATTTTTTGACAGAAAACAGAGGTGTTTTTTGCAAAGTGCCTACCTGTAGATTTTGGCCTCTAGCTCAGCCGGCACCTAGAGAAACCTACCAAACCTGTGCATTTTTGAAAACTAGAGACCTAGGGAAATCCAAGATGGGGTGACTTGTGGGGCTCTGACCAGGTTCTGTTACCCAGAATCCTTTGCAAACCTCAAAATTTGGCTAAAAAAAACACATTTTCCTCACATTTCGGTGACAGAACGTTGTGGAATCTGAGAGGAGCCACACATTTCCTTCCACCCAGCGTTCCCCCAAGTCTCCTGATAAAAATGATACCTCACTTGTGTGGGTAGGCCTAGAGCCGGCGACAGGAAATCCCCCAAAACACAACGTGGACACATCCCATTTTTTGACAGAAAACAGAGGTGTTTTTTGCAAAGTGCCTACCTGTAGATTTTTGCCTCTAGCTCAGCCGGCACCTAGGGAAACCAACCAAACCTGTGCATTTTTTAAAACTAGAGACCTAGGGGAATCCAAGATGGGGTGACTTGTGGGGCTCTGACCAGGTTCTGTTACCCAGAATCCGTTGCAAACCTCAAAATTTGGCTAAAAATACACATTTTCCTCACATATCGGTGACAGAAAGTTCTGGAATCTGAGAGGAGCCACAAATTTCCTTCCACCCAGCGTTCCCCCAAGTCTCCCGATAAAAATGATACCTCACTTGTGTGGGTAGGCCTACCGCCCGCGACAGGAAATGCCCCAAAACACAACGTGGACACATCCCATTTTTTGACAGAAAACAGAGGTGTTTTTTGCAAAGTGCCTACCTGTAGATTTTGGCCTCTAGCTCAGCCGGCACCCAGGGAAACCTACCAAACCTGTGCATTTTTGAAGACTAGAGACCGAGGGGAATCCAAGATGGGGTGACTTGTGGAGCTCTGACCAGGTTCTGTTACCCAGAATCCTTTGCAAACCTCAAATTTGGCTAAAAAAACACATTTTCCTCACATTTCGGTGACAGAAAGTTCTGGAATCTAAGAGGAGCCAGATATTTCCTTCCACCCAGCGTTCCCCCAAGTCTCGCGATAAAAATGATACCTCACTTGTGTGGGTAGGCCTAGCGTCGGCGACAGGAAATGCCCCAAAACACAACGTGGACACATCCCATTTTTTGACAGAAAACAGAGGTGTTTTCTGCAAAGTGCCTACCTGTAGATTTTGGCCGCTAGCTCGGCTGGCACCTGGGGAACCTACCAAACCTGTGCCTTTTTGAAAACTAGAGACCTAGGGGAATCCAAGATGGGGTGACTTGTGGGGCTCTGACCAGGTTCTGTTACCCAGAATCCGATGCAAGCCTCAAAATTTGGCTAAAAAAACACATTTCCCTCACATTTCGGTGACAGAAAGTTCTGGAATCTGAGAGGAGCCACAAATTTCCTTCCGCCCAGCGTTCCCCCAAGTCTCCCGATAAAAATGATCCCTCACTTGTGTGGGTAGGCCTAGCGCCCGTGACAGGAAATGCCCCAAAACACAACGTGGACACATCCCATTTTTTGACAGAAAACAGAGGTGTTTTTTGCAAAGTGCCTACCTGTAGATTTTGGCCTCTAGCTCAGCCGGCACCCAGGAAAACCTACTAAACCTGTGCATTTTTGAAGACTAGAGACCGAGGGGAATCCAAGATGGGGTGACTTGTGGAGCTCTGACCAGGTTCTGTTACCCAGAATCCTTTGCAAACCTCACATTTGGCTAAAAATACACATTTCCCTCACATATCGGTGACAGAAAGTTCTGGAATCTGAGAGGAGCCACAAATTTCCTTCCACCCAGTGTTCCCCCAAGTCTCCCGATAAAAATGATACCTCACTTGTGTGGGTAGGCCTACCGCCCTCGACAGGAAATACCCCAAAACACAACGTGGACACATCCCATTTTTTGACAGAAAACAGAGGTGTTTTTTGCAAAGTGCCTACCTGTAGATTTTGGCCTCTAGCTCAGCCGGCACCCAGGGAAACCTACCAAACCTGTGCATTTTTGAAGACTAGAGACCGAGGGGAATCCAAGATGGGGTGACTTGTGGAGCTCTGACCAGGTTCTGTTACCAAGAATCCTTTGCAAACCTCAAATTTGGCTAAAAAAACACATTTTCCTCACATTTCGGTTACAGAAAGTTCTGGAATCTAAGAGGAGCCAGATATTTCCTTCCACCCAGCTTTCCCCCAAATCTCGCGATAAAAATGATACCTCACTTGTGTGGGTAGGCCAAGCGTCCGCGACAGGAAATGCCCCAAAACACAACGTGGATACATCCCATTTTTTGACAGAAAACAGAGGTGTTTTCTGCAAAGTGCCTACCTGTAGATTTTGGCCGCTAGCTCGGCCGGCACCTGGGGAAACCTACCAAACCTGTGCCTTTTTGAAAACTAGAGACCTAGGGGAATCCAAGATGAGGTGACTTGTGGGGCTCTGACCAGGTTCTGTTACCCAGAATCCTTTGCAAACCTCAAAATTTGGCTGAAAAAACACATTTTCCTTACATTTCGGTGACAGACAGTTCTGGAATCTGAGAGGAGCCACAACTTTCCTTCCACTCAGCGTTCCCCCAAGTCTCCCGATAAAAATGATACCTCACTTGTGTGGGTAGGCCTAGCGCCAGCGACAGGAAATGCCCCAAAACACAACGTGGACACATCCCATTTTTTGACAGAAAACAGAGGTGTTTTTTGCAAAGTGCCTACCTGTAGATTTTGGCCTCTAGCTCAGCCGGCACCTAGGAAAACCTACCATACCTGTGCATTTTTTAAAACTAGAGACCTAGGGGAATCCAAGATGGGGTGACTTGTGGGGCTCTGACCAGGTTCTGTTACCCAGAATCCTTTGCAAACAACAAAATTTGGCTGAAAAAACACATTTTCCTCACATTTTGGTGACAGACAGTTCTGGAATCTGAGAGGAGCCACGAATTTCCATCTACTCAGCGTTCCCCCAAGTCTCCCGATAAAAATGATACCTCACTTGTGTGGGTAGGCCTAGCGCCAGCGACAGGAAATGCCCCAAAACACAACGTGGACACATCCCATTTTTTGACAGAAAAAAGAGGTGTTTTTTACAAAGTGCCTACCTGTAGATTTTGGCCTCTAGCTCAGCCGGCACCTAGATAAACCTACCAAACGTGTGCATTTTTTACAAACTAGAGACCTAGGGGAATCCAAGATGGGGTGACTTGTGGGGCTCTGACCAGGTTCTGTTACCCAGAATCCTTTGCAAACCTCAAAATTTGGCTAAAAAAAACACATTTTCCTCACATTTCGGTGACAGAACGTTGTGGAATCTGAGAGGAGCCACACATTTCCTTCCACCCAGCGTTCCCCCAAGTCTCCTGATAAAAATGATACCTCACTTGTGTGGGTAGGCCTAGCGCCGGCGACAGGAAATCCCCCAAAACACAACGTGGACACATCCCATTTTTTGACAGAAAACAGAGGTGTTTTTTGCAAAGTGCCTACCTGTAGATTTTGGCCTCTAGCTCAGCCGGCACCTAGGGAAACCAACCAAACCTGTGCATTTTTGAAAACTAGAGACCTAGGGGAATCCAAGATGGGGTGACTTGTGGGGCTCTGACCAGGTTCTGTTACCCAGAATCCTTTGCAAACATCAATATTTGGCTGAAAAAACACATTTTCCTCACATTTCGGTGTCAGAAAGTTCTGGAATCTGAGAGGAGCCACGAATTTCCTTCTACTCAGCGTTCCCCCAAGTCTCCCGATAAAAATGATACCTCACTTGTGTGGGTAGGCCTAGCGCCAGCGACAGGAAATGCCCCAAAACACAACGTGGACACATCCCATTTTTTGACAGAAAAAAAAAAAGAGGTGTTTTTTGCAAAGTGCCTACCTGTAGATTTTGGCCTCTAGCTCAGCCGGCACCTAGATAAACCTACCAAACCTGTGCATTTTTGAAAACTAGAGACCTAGGGAAATCCAAGATGGGGTGACTTGTGGGGCTCTGACCAGGTTCTGTTACCCAGAATCCTTTGCAAACCTCAAAATTTGGCTAAAAAAAACACATTTTCCTCACATTTCGGTGACAGAACGTTGTGGAATCTGAGAGGAGCCACACATTTCCTTCCACCCAGCGTTCCCCCAAGTCTCCTGATAAAAATTATACCTCACTTGTGTGGGTAGGCCTAGCGCCGGCGACAGGAAATCCCCCAAAACACAACGTGGACACATCCCATTTTTTGACAGAAAACAGAGGTGTTTTTTGCAAAGTGCCTACCTGTAGATTTTGGCCTCTAGCTCAGCCGGCACCTAGGGAAACCAACCAAACCTGTGCATTTTTGAAAACTAGAGGCCTAGGGGAATCCAAGATGGGGTGACTTGTGGGGCTCTGACCAGGTTCTGTTACCCAGAATCCTTTGCAAACCTCAAAATTTGGCTGAAAAAACACATTTTCCTCACATTTCGGTGTCAGACAGTTCTGGAATCTGAGAGGAGCCACGAATTTCCTTCTACTCAGCGTTCCCCCAAGTCTCCCGATAAAAATGATACCTCACTTGTGTGGGTAGGCCTAGCGCCAGCGACAGGAAATGCCCCAAAACACAACGTGGACACATCCCATTTTTTGACAGAAAAAAAAAAAAAGGTGTTTTTTGCAAAGTGCCTACCTGTAGATTTTGGCCTCTAGCTCAGCCGGCACCTAGATAAACCTACCAAATGTGTGCATTTTTTACAAACTAGAGACCTAGGGGAATCCAAGATGGGGTGACTTGTGGGGCTCTGACCAGGTTCTGTTACCCAGAATCCTTTGCAAACCTCAAAATTTGGCTAAAAAAAACACATTTCCCTCACATTTCGGTGACAGAACGTTGTGGAATCTGAGAGGAGCCACACATTTCCTTCCACCCAGCGTTCACCAAGTCTCCTGATAAAAATGATACCTCACTTGTGTGGGTAGGCCTAGTGCCGGCGACAGGAAATCCCCCAAAACACAACGTGGACACATCCCATTTTTTCACAGAAAACAGAGGTGTTTTTTGCAAAGTGCCTACCTGTAGATTTTGGCCTCTAGCTCAGCCGGCACCTAGGGAAACCATCCAAACCTGTGCATTTTTGAAAACTAGAGACCTAGGGGAATCCAAGATGGGGTGACTTGTGGGGCTCTGACCAGGTTCTGTTACCCAGAGTCCTTTGCAAACCTCAAAATTTGGCTGAAAAAACACATTTTCCTCACATTTCGGTGTCAGACAGTTCTGGAATCTGAGAGGAGCCACGAATTTCCTTCTACTCAGCGTTCCCCCAAGTCTCCCGATAAAAATGATACCTCACTAGTGTGGGTAGGCCTAACGCCAGCGACAGGAAATGCCCCAAAACACAACGTGGACACATCCCATTTTTTGACAGAAAACAGAGGTGTTTTTTGCAAAGTGCCTACCTGTCGATTTTGGCCTCTAGCTCAGCCGGCACCTAGATAAACCTACCAAATGTGTGCATTTTTTACAAACTAGAGACCTAGGGGAATCCAAGATGCGGTGACTTGTGGGGCTCTGACCAGGTTCTGTTACCCAGAATCCTTTGCAAACCTCAAAATTTGGCTAAAAAAAACACATTTCCCTCACATTTCGGTGACAGAACGTTGTGGAATCTGAGAGGAGCCACACATTTCCTTCCACCCAGCGTTCACCAAGTCTCCTGATAAAAATGATACCTCACTTGTGTGGGTAGGCCTAGCGCCGGCGACAGGAAATCCCCCAAAACACAACGTGGACACATCCCATTTTTTGACAGAAAACAGAGGTGTTTTTTGCAAAGTGCCTACCTGTAAATTTTGGCCTCTAGCTCAGCCAGCACCCAGGGAAACTGACCAAACCTGTGCATTTTCGAAGACTAGAGACCGAGGGGAATCCAAGATGGGGTGACTTGTGGAGCTCTGACCAGGTTCTGTTACCCAGAATCCGTTGTAAACCTCATAATTTGGCTAAAAAAACACATTTTCCTCACATTTCGGTGACAGAAAATTCTGGAATCTGAGAGGAGCCAAAAATTTCCTTCCGCCCAGCGTTCCCCCAAGTCTCCCGATAAAAATGATACCTCACTTGTGTGGGTAGGCCTAGCGCCCGCGACAGGAAATCCCCCAAAACACAACGTGGACACATCCCATTTTTTGACAGAAAACAGAGGTGTTTTTTGCAAAGTGCCTACCTGTAGATTTTGGCCTCTAGCTCAGCCGGCACCCAGGGAAACCTACTAAACCTGTGCATTTTTGAAGACTAGAGACCGAGGGGAATCCAAGATGGGGTGACTTGTGGAGCTCTGACCAGGTTCTGTTACCCAGAATCCTTTGCAAAACTCAAATTTGGCTAAAAAAACACATTTTCCTCACATTTCGGTGACAGAAAGTTCTGGAATCTAAGAGGAGCCAGATATTTCCTTCCACCCAGCGTTCCCCCAAGTCTCGCGATAAAAATGATACCTCACTTGTGTGGGTAGGCCTAGCGTCCGCGACAGGAAATGCCCCAAAACACAACGTGGACACATCCCATTTTTTGACAGAAAACAGAGCTGTTTTCTGCAAAGTGCCTACCTGTAGATTTTGCCCGCTAGCTCGGCTGGCACCTGGGGAAACCTACCAAACCTGTGCCTTTTTGAAAACTAGAGACCTAGGGGAATCCAAGATGGGTTGACTTGTGGGGCTCTGACCAGGTTCTGTTACCCAGAATCCTTTGCAAACCTCAAATTTGGCTAAAAAAAACACATTTTCCTCACATTTCGGTGACAGAAAGTTCTGGAATCTAAGAGGAGCCAGATATTTCCTTCCACCCAGCGTTCCCCCAAGTCTCGTGATAAAAATGATACCTCACTTGTGTGGGTAGGCCTAGCGTCCGCGACAGGAAATGCCCCAAAACACAACGTGGACACATCCCATTTTTTGACAGAAAACAGAGGTGTTATCTGCAAAGTGCCTACCTGTAGATTTTGCCCGCTAGCTCGGCTGGCACCTGGGGAAACCTACCAAACCTGTGCCTTTTTGAAAACTAGAGACCTAGGGGAATCCAAGATGGGTTGACTTGTGGGGCTCTGACCAGGTTCTGTTACCCAGAATCCGTTGCAAACCTCAAAATTTGGCTAAAAAAACAGATTTCCCTCACATTTCGGTGACAGAAAGTTCTGGAATCTGAGAGGAGCCACAAATTTCCTTCTGCCCAGCGTTCCCCCAAGTCTCCCGATAAAAATGATACCTCACTTGTGTGGGTAGGCCTAGCGCCCGCGACAGGAAATCCCCCAAAACACAACGTGGACACATCCCATTTTTTGACAGAAAACAGAGGTGTTTTTTGCAAAGTGCCTACCTGTAGATTTTGGCCTCTAGCTCAGCCGGCACCCAGGGAAACCTACTAAACCTGTGTATTTTTGAAGACTAGAGACCGAGGGGAATCCAAGATGGGGTGACTTGTGGAGCTCTGACCAGGTTCTGTTACCCAGAATCCGTTGCAAACCTCAAAATTTGGCTAAAAAAACACATTTCCCTCACATTTCAGTGACAGAAAGTTCTGGAATCTAAGAGGAGCCAGATATTTCCTTCCACCCAGCGTTCCCCCAAGTCTCGCAATAAAAATGATACCTCACTTGTGTGGGTAGGCCTAGCGTCCGCGACAGGAAATGCCCCAAAACACAACGTGGACACATCCCATTTTTTGACAGAAAACAGAGGTGTTTTTTGCAAAGTGCCTACCTGTAGATTTTGGCCTCTAGCTTAGCCGGCACCCAGGGAAACCTACTAAACCTGTGCATTTTTGAAGACTAGAGACCGAGGGGAATCCAAGATGGGGTGACTTGTGGAGCTCTGACCAGGTTCTGTTACCCAGAATCCGTTGCAAACCTCAAAATTTGGCTAAAAAAACAGATTTCCCTCACATTTCGGTGACAGAAAGTTCTGAAATCTGAGAGAAGCCACAAATTTCCTTCCGCCCAGCGTTCCCCCAAGTCTCCCGATAAAAATGATACCTTACTTGTGTGGGTAGGCCTAGCGCCCGCGACAGGAAATCCCCCAAAACACAACGTGGACACATCCCTTTTTTTGACAGAAAACAGAGGTGTTTTCTGCAAAGTGCCTACCTGTAGATTTTGGCCGCTAGCTCGGCCGGCACCTGGGGAAACCTACCAAACCTGTGCCTTTTTGAAAACTAGAGACCTAGGGGAATCCAAGATGGGGTGACTTGTGGGGCTCTGACCAGGTTCTGTTACCCAGAATCCTTTGCAAACCTCAAAATTTGGCTGAAAAAACACATTTTCCTCACATTTCGGTGACAGACAGTTCTGGAATCTGAGAGGATCCACAACTTTCCTTCCACTCAGCGTTCCCCCAAGTCTCCCGATAAAAATGATACCTCACTTGTGTGGGTAGGCCTAGCGCCCGCGGCAGGAAATGCCCCAAAACACAACGTGGACACATCCCATTTTTTGACAGAAAACAGAGGTGTTTTTTGCAAAGTGCCTACCTGTAGATTTTGGCCTCTAGCTCAGCCGGCACCCAGGGAAACCTACTAAACCTGTGCATTTTTGAAGACTAGAGACCGAGGGGAATCCAAGATGGGGTGACTTGTGGAGCTCTGACCAGGTTCTGTTACCCAGAATCCTTTGCAAAACTCAAATTTGGCTAAAAAAACACATTTTCCTCACATTTCGGTGACAGAAAGTTCTGGAATCTAAGAGGAGCCAGATATTTCCTTCCACCCAGCGTTCCCCCAAGTCTCGCGATAAAAATGATACCTCACTTGTGTGGGTAGGCCTAGCGTCCGCGACAGGAAATGCCCCAAAACACAACGTGGACACATCCCATTTTTTGACAGAAAACAGAGGTGTTTTCTGCAAAGTGCCTACCTGTAGATTTTGGCCGCTAGCTCGGCTGGCACCTGGGGAAACCTACCAAACCTGTGCCTTTTTGAAAACTAGAGACCTAGGGGAATCCAAGATGGGGTGACTTGTGGGGCTCTGACCAGGTTCTGTTACCCAGAATCCGTTGCAAACCTCAAAATTTGGCTAAAAAAACACTTTTCCCTCACATTTCGGTGACAGAAAGTTCTGGAATCTGAGAGGAGCCACAAATTTCCTTCCGCCCAGCGTTCCCCCAAGTCTCCCGATAAAAATTATACCTCACTTGTGTGGGTAGGCCTAGCGCCCGTGACAGGAAATGCCCCAAAACACAACGTGGACACATCCCATTTTTTGACAGAAAACAGAGGTGTTTTTTGCAAAGTGCCTACCTGTAGATTTTGGCCTCTAGCTCAGCCGGCACCCAGGGAAACCTACTAAACCTGTGCATTTTTGAAGACTAGAGACCGAGGGGAATCCAAGATGGGGTGACTTGTGGAGCTCTGACCAGGTTCTGTTACCCAGAATCCTTTGCAAACCTCAAATTTGGCTAAAAAAAACACATTTTCCTCACATTTCGGTGACAGAAAGTTCTGGAATCTAAGAGGAGCCAGATATTTCCTTCCACCCAGCGTCCCCCCAAGTCTCGCGATAAAAATGATACCTCACTTGTGTGGGTAGGCCTAGCGTCCGCGACAGGAAATGCCCCAAAACACAACGTGGACACATCCCATTTTTTGACAGAAAACAGAGGTGTTTTCTGCCAAGTGCCTACCTGTAGATTTTGCCCGCTAGCTTGGCTGGCACCTGGGGAAACCTACCAAACCTGTGCCTTTTTGAAAACTAGAGACCTAGGGGAATCCAAGATGGGTTGACTTGTGGGGCTCTGACCAGGTTCTGTTACCCAGAATCCGTTGCAAACTTCAAAATTTGGCTAAAAAAACAGATTTCCCTCACATTTCGGTGACAGAAAGTTCTGGAATCTGAGAGGAGCCACAAATTTCCTTCCGCCCAGCGTTCCCCCAAGTCTCCCGATAAAAATGATACCTCACTTGTGTGGGTAGGCCTAGCGCCCGCGACAGAAAATCCCCCAAAACACAACGTGGACACATCCCATTTTTTGACAGAAAACAGAGGTGTTTTTTGCAAAGTGCCTACCTGTAGATTTTGGCCTCTAGCTCAGCCGGCACCCAGCGAAACCTACCAAACCTGTGCATTTTTGAAGACTAGAGACCGAGGGGAATCCAAGATGGGGTGACTTGTGGAGCTCTGACCAGGTTCTGTTACCAAGAATCCTTTGCAAACCTCAAATTTGGCTAAAAAAACACATTTTCCTCACTTTTCGGTGACAGAAAGTTCTGGAATCTGAGAGGAGCAACAAATTTCCTTCCGCCCAGCGTTCCCCCAAGTCTCCCGATAAAAATGATACCTCACTTGTGTGGGTAGGCCTAGCGCCCGTGACAGGAAATGCCCCAAAACACAATGTGGACACATCCCATTTTTTGACAGAAAACAGAGGTGTTTTTTGCAAAGTGCCTACCTGTAGATTTTGGCCTCTAGCTCAGCCGGCACCCAGGGAAACCTACTAAACCTGTGCATTTTTGAAGACTAGAGACCGAGGGGAATCCAAGATGGGGTGACTTGTGGAGCTCTGACCAGGTTCTGTTACCCAGAATCCTTTGCAAACCTCAAATTTGGCTAAAAAAAACACATTTTCCTCACATTTCGGTGACAGAAAGTTCTGGAATCTAAGAGGAGCCAGATATTTCCTTCCACCCAGCGTTCCCCCAAGTCTCGCGATAAAAATGATACCTCACTTGTGTGGGTAGGCCTAGCGTCCGCGACAGGAAATGCCCCAAAACACAACGTGGACACATCCCATTTTTTGACAGAAAACAGAGGTGTTTTCTGCAAAGTGCCTACCTGTAGATTTTGCCCGCTAGCTCGGCTGGCACCTGGGGAAACATACCAAACCTGTGCCTTTTTGAAAACTAGAGACCTAGGGGAATCCAAGATGGGTTGACTTGTGGGGCTCTGACCAGGTTCTGTTACCCAGAATCCGTTGCAAACCTCAAAATTTGGCTAAAAAAACAGATTTCCCTCACATTTCGGTGACAGAAAGTTCTGGAATCTGAGAGGAGCCACAAATTTCCTTCCGCCCAGCGTTCCCCCAAGTCTCCCGATAAAAATGATACCTCACTTGTGTGGGTAGGCCTAGCGCCCGCGACAGGAAATCCCCCAAAACACAACGTGGACACATCCCATTTTTTGACAGAAAACAGAGGTGTTTTGTGCAAAGTGCCTACCTGTAGATTTTGGCCTCTAGCTCAGCCGGCACCCAGGGAAACCTACTAAACCTGTGCATTTTTGAAGACTAGAGACCGAGGGGAATCCAAGATGGGGTAACTTGTGGAGCTCTGACCAGGTTCTGTTACCCAGAATCCGTTGCAAACCTCAAAATTTGGCTAAAAAAATAGATTTCCCTCACATTTCGGTGACAGAAAGTTCTGGAATCTGAGAGGAGCCACAAATTTCCTTCCGCCCAGCGTTCCCCCAAGTCTCCCGATAAAAATGATACCTCACTTGTGTGGGTAGGCCTAGCGCCCGTGACAGGAAATGCCCCAAAACACAATGTGGACACATCCCATTTTTTGACAGAAAACAGAGGTGTTTTTTGCAAAGTGCCTACCTGTAGATTTTGGCCTCTAGCTCAGCCGGCACCCAGGGAAACCTACTAAACCTGTGCATTTTTTAAGACTAGAGACCGAGGGGAATCCAAGATGGGGTGACTTGTGGAGCTCTGACCAGGTTCTGTTACCCAGAATCCTTTGCAAACCTCAAATTTGGCTAAAAAAAACACATTTTCCTCACATTTCGGTGACAGAAAGTTCTGGAATCTAAGAGGAGCCAGATATTTCCTTCCACCCAGCGTTCCCCCAAGTCTCGCGATAAAAATGATACCTCACTTGTGTGGGTAGGCCTAGCGTCCGCGACAGGAAATGCCCCAAAACACAACGTGGACACATCCCATTTTTTGACAGAAAACAGAGGTGTTTTCTGCAAAGTGCCTACCTGTAGATTTTGCCCGCTATCTCGGCTGGCACCTGGGGAAACATACCAAACCTGTGCCTTTTTGAAAACTAGAGACCTAGGGGAATCCAAGATGGGTTGACTTGTGGGGCTCTGACCAGGTTCTGTTACCCAGAATCCGTTGCAAACCTCAAAATTTGGCTAAAAAAACAGATTTCCCTCACATTTCGGTGACAGAAAGTTCTGGAATCTGAGAGGAGCCACAAATTTCCTTCCGCCCAGCGTTCCCCCAAGTCTCCCGATAAAAATGATACCTTACTTGTGTGGGTAGGCCTAGCGCCTGCAACAGGAAATCCCCCAAAACACAACTTGGACACATCCCATTTTTTGACAGAAAACAGAGGTGTTTTCTGCAAAGTGCCTACCTGTAGATTTTGGCCGCTAGCTCGGCTGGCACCTGGGGAAACCTACCAAACCTGTGCCTTTTTGAAAACTAGAGACCGAGGGGAATCCAAGATGGGGTGACTTGTGGGGCTCTGACCAGGTTCTGTTACCCAGAATCCGTTGCAAACATCAAAATTTGGCTAAAAAAACACATTTCCCTCACATTTCGGTGACAGAAAGTTCTGGAATCTGAGAGGAGCCACACATTTCCTTCCGCCCAGCGTTCCCCCAAGTCGCCCCAAAAAAATGATACCTCACTTGTGTGGGTAGGCCTAGCGCCCGCGGCAGGAAATGCCCCAAAACACAACGTGGACACATCCCATTTTTTGACAGAAAACAGAGGTGTTTTTTGCAAAGTGCCTACCTGTAGATTTTGGCCTCTAGCTCAGCCGGCACCCAGGGAAACCTACCAAACCTGTGCATTTTTGAAGACTAGAGACCGAGGGGAATCCAAGATGGGGTGACTTGTGGAGCTCTGACCAGGTTCTGTTACCCAGAATCCTTTGCAAACCTCAAATTTGGCTGAAAAAACACATTTTCCTCACATTTCGGTTACAGAAAGTTCTGGAATCTAAGAGGAGCCAGATATTTCCTTCCACCCAGCGTTCCCCCAAGTCTCGCGATAAAAATGATACCTCACTTGTGTGGGTAGGCCTAGCGTCCACGACAGGAAATGCCCCAAAACACAACGTGGACACATCCCATTTTTTGACAGAAAACAGAGGTGTTTTCTGCAAAGTGCCTACCTGTAGATTTTGGCCGCTAGCTCGGCCGGCACCTGGGGAAACCTACCAAACCTGTGCCTTTTTGAAAACTAGAGACCTAGGGGAATCCAAGATGGGGTGACTTGTGGGGCTCTGACCAGGTTCTGTTACCCAGAATCCTTTGCAAACCTCAAAATTTGGCTGAAAAAACACATTTTCCTCACATTTCGGTGACAGACAGTTCTGGAATCTGAGAGGAGCCACAACTTTCCTTCCACTCAGCGTTCCCCCAAGTCTCCCGATAAAAATGATACCTCACTTGTGTGGGTAGGCCTAGCGCCAGCGACAGGAAATGCCCCAAAACACAACGTGGACACATCCCATTTTTTGACAGAAAACAGAGGTGTTTTTTGCAAAGTGCCTACCTGTAGATTTTGGCCTCTAGCTCAGCCGGCACCTAGAGAAACCTACCAAACCTGTGCATTTTTGAAAACTAGAGACCTAGGGAAATACAAGATGGGGTGACTTGTGGGGCTCTGACCAGGTTCTGTTACCCAGAATCCATTGCAAACCTCAAAATTTGGCTAAAAAAAACACATTTTCCTCACATTTCGGTGACAGAACGTTGTGGAATCTGAGAGGAGCCACACATTTCCTTCCACCCAGCGTTCCCCCAAGTCTCCTGATAAAAATGATACCTCACTTGTGTGGGTAGGCCTAGCGCCGGCGACAGGAAATCCCCCAAAACACAACGTGGACACATCCCATTTTTTGACAGAAAACAGAGGTGTTTTTTGCAAAGTGCCTACCGGTAGATTTTGGCCTCTAGGTCAGCCGGCACCTAGGGAACCCCTACCAAACCTGTGCATTTTTTAAAACTAGAGACCGAAGGGAATCCAAGATGGGGTGACTTGTGGGGCTCTGACCAGGTTCTGTTACCCAGAATCCTTTGCAAACCTCAAAATTTGGCTGAAAAAACACATTTTCCTCACATTTCGGTGTCAGACAGTTCTGGAATCTGAGAGGAGCCACGAATTTCCTTCTACTCAGCGTTCCCCCAAGTCTCCCGATAAAAATGATACCTCTCTTGTGTGGGTAGGCCTAGCGCCAGCGACAGGAAATGCCCCAAAACACAACGTGGACACATCCCATTTTTTGACAGAAAAAAGAGGTGTTTTTTGCAAAGTGCCTACCTGTAGATTTTGGCCTCTAGCTCAGCCGGCACCTAGATAAACCTACCAAATGTGTGCATTTTTTACAAACTAGAGACCTAGGGGAATCCAAGATGGGGTGACTTGTGGGGCTCTGACCAGGTTCTGTTACCCAGAATCCTTTGCAAACCTCAAAATTTGGCTAAAAAAAACACATTTCCCTCACATTTCGGTGACAGAACGTTGTGGAATCTGAGAGGAGCCACACATTTCCTTCCACCCAGCGTTCACCAAGTCTCCTGATAAAAATGATACCTCACTTGTGTGGGTAGGCCTAGCGCCGGCGACAGGAAATCCCCCAAAACACAACGTGGACACATCCTATTTTTTGACAGAAAACAGAGGTGTTTTTTGCAAAGTGCCTACCTGTAGATTTTGGCCTCTAGCTCAGCCGGCACCTAGGGAAACCAACCAAACCTGTGCATTTTTGAAAACTAGAGACCTAGGGGAATCCAAGATGGGGTGACTTGTGGGGCTCTGACCAGGTTCTGTTACCCAGAATCCTTTGCAAACCTCAAAATTTGGCTGAAAAAACACATTTTCCTCACATTTCGGTGTCAGACAGTTCTGGAATCTGAGAGGAGCCACGAATTTCCTTCTACTCAGCGTTCCCCCAAGTCTCCCGATAAAAATGATACCTCACTTGTGTGGGTAGGCCTAGCGCCAGCGACAGGAAATGCCCCAAAACACAACGTGGACACATCCCATTTTTTGACAGAAAAAAGAGGTGTTTTTTGCAAAGTGCCTACCTGTAGATTTTGGCCTCTAGCTCAGCCGGCACCTAGATAAACCTACCAAATGTGTGCATTTTTTACAAACTAGAGACCTAGGGGAATCCAAGATGGGGTGACTTGTGGGGCTCTGACCAGGTTCTGTTACCCAGAATCCTTTGCAAACCTCAAAATTTGGCTAAAAAAAACACATTTCCCTCACATTTCGGTGACAGAACGTTGTGGAATCTGAGAGGAGCCACACATTTCCATCCACCCAGCGTTCACCAAGTCTCCTGATAAAAATGATACCTCACTTGTGTGGGTAGGCCTAGCGCCGGCGACAGGAAATCCCCCAAATCACAACGTGGACACATCCCATTTTTTGACAGAAAACAGAGTTGTTTTTTGCAAAGTGCCTACCTGTAAATTTTGGCCTCTAGCTCAGCCAGCACCCAGGGAAACCGACCAAACCTGTGCATTTTCGAAGACTAGAGACCAAGGGGAATCCAAGATGGGGTGACTTGTGGAGCTCTGACCAGGTTCTGTTACCCAGAATCCGTTGTAAACCTCAAAATTTGGCTAAAAAAACACATTTTCCTCACATTTCGGTGACAGAAAGTTCTGGAATCTGAGAGGAGCCAATAATTTCCTTCCGCCCAGCGTTCCCCCAAGTCTCCCGACAAAAATGATACCTCACTTGTGTGGGTAGGCCTAGTGCCCGCGACAGGAAATCCCCCAAAACACAACGTGGACACATCCCATTTTTTGACAGAAAACAGAGGTGTTTTTTACAAAGTGCCTACCTGTAGATTTTGGCCTCTAGCTCAGCCGGCACCCAGGGAAACCTACTAAACCTGTGCATTTTTGAAGACTAGAGACCGAGGGGAATCCAAGATGGGGTGACTTGTGGAGCTCTGACCAGGTTCTGTTACCCAGAATCCTTTGCAAAACTCAAATTTGGCTAAAAAAACACATTTTCCTCACATTTCGGTGACAGAAAGTTCTGGAATCTAAGAGGAGCCAGATATTTCCTTCCACCCAGCGTTCCCCCAAGTCTCGCGATAAAAATGATACCTCACTTGTGTGGGTAGGCCTAGCGTCCGCGACAGGAAATGCCCCAAAACACAACGTGGACACATCCCATTTTTTGACAGAAAACAGAGGTGTTTTCTGCAAAGTGCCTACCTGTAGATTTTGGCCGCTAGCTCGGCTGGCACCTGGGGAAACCTACCAAACCTGTGCCTTTTTGAAAACTAGAGACCTAGGGGAATCCAAGATGGGGTGACTTGTGGGGCTCTGACCAGGTTCTGTTACCCAGAATCCGTTGCAAACCTCAAAATTTGGCTAAAAAAACACTTTTCCCTCACATTTCGGTGACAGAAAGTTCTGGAATCTGAGAGGAGCCACAAATTTCCTTCCGCCCAGCGTTCCCCCAAGTCTCCCGATAAAAATTATACCTCACTTGTGTGGGTAGGCCTAGCGCCCGTGACAGGAAATGCCCCAAAACACAACGTGGACACATCCCATTTTTTGACAGAAAACAGAGGTGTTTTTTGCAAAGTGCCTACCTGTAGATTTTGGCCTCTAGCTCAGCCGGCACCCAGGGAAACCTACTAAACCTGTGCATTTTTGAAGACTAGAGACCGAGGGGAATCCAAGATGGGGTGACTTGTGGAGCTCTGACCAGGTTCTGTTACCCAGAATCCTTTGCAAACCTCAAATTTGGCTAAAAAAAAACACATTTTCCTCACATTTCGGTGACAGAAAGTTCTGGAATCTAAGAGGAGCCAGATATTTCCTTCCACCCAGCGTCCCCCCAAGTCTCGCGATAAAAATGATACCTCACTTGTGTGGGTAGGCCTAGCGTCCGCGACAGGAAATGCCCCAAAACACAACGTGGACACATCCCATTTTTTGACAGAAAACAGAGGTGTTTTCTGCCAAGTGCCTACCTGTAGATTTTGCCCGCTAGCTTGGCTGGCACCTGGGGAAACCTACCAAACCTGTGCCTTTTTGAAAACTAGAGACCTAGGGGAATCCAAGATGGGTTGACTTGTGGGGCTCTGACCAGGTTCTGTTACCCAGAATCCGTTGCAAACTTCAAAATTTGGCTAAAAAAACAGATTTCCCTCACATTTCGGTGACAGAAAGTTCTGGAATCTGAGAGGAGCCACAAATTTCCTTCCGCCCAGCGTTCCCCCAAGTCTCCCGATAAAAATGATACCTCACTTGTGTGGGTAGGCCTAGCGCCCGCGACAGAAAATCCCCCAAAACACAACGTGGACACATCCCATTTTTTGACAGAAAACAGAGGTGTTTTTTGCAAAGTGCCTACCTGTAGATTTTGGCCTCTAGCTCAGCCGGCACCCAGCGAAACCTACCAAACCTGTGCATTTTTGAAGACTAGAGACCGAGGGGAATCCAAGATGGGGTGACTTGTGGAGCTCTGACCAGGTTCTGTTACCAAGAATCCTTTGCAAACCTCAAATTTGGCTAAAAAAACACATTTTCCTCACTTTTCGGTGACAGAAAGTTCTGGAATCTGAGAGGAGCAACAAATTTCCTTCCGCCCAGCGTTCCCCCAAGTCTCCCGATAAAAATGATACCTCACTTGTGTGGGTAGGCCTAGCGCCCGTGACAGGAAATGCCCCAAAACACAATGTGGACACATCCCATTTTTTGACAGAAAACAGAGGTGTTTTTTGCAAAGTGCCTACCTGTAGATTTTGGCCTCTAGCTCAGCCGGCACCCAGGGAAACCTACTAAACCTGTGCATTTTTGAAGACTAGAGACCGAGGGGAATCCAAGATGGGGTGACTTGTGGAGCTCTGACCAGGTTCTGTTACCCAGAATCCTTTGCAAACCTCAAATTTGGCTAAAAAAAACACATTTTCCTCACATTTCGGTGACAGAAAGTTCTGGAATCTAAGAGGAGCCAGATATTTCCTTCCACCCAGCGTTCCCCCAAGTCTCGCGATAAAAATGATACCTCACTTGTGTGGGTAGGCCTAGCGTCCGCGACAGGAAATGCCCCAAAACACAACGTGGACACATCCCATTTTTTGACAGAAAACAGAGGTGTTTTCTGCAAAGTGCCTACCTGTAGATTTTGCCCGCTAGCTCGGCTGGCACCTGGGGAAACATACCAAACCTGTGCCTTTTTGAAAACTAGAGACCTAGGGGAATCCAAGATGGGTTGACTTGTGGGGCTCTGACCAGGTTCTGTTACCCAGAATCCGTTGCAAACCTCAAAATTTGGCTAAAAAAACAGATTTCCCTCACATTTCGGTGACAGAAAGTTCTGGAATCTGAGAGGAGCCACAAATTTCCTTCCGCCCAGCGTTCCCCCAAGTCTCCCGATAAAAATGATACCTCACTTGTGTGGGTAGGCCTAGCGCCCGCGACAGGAAATCCCCCAAAACACAACGTGGACACATCCCATTTTTTGACAGAAAACAGAGGTGTTTTGTGCAAAGTGCCTACCTGTAGATTTTGGCCTCTAGCTCAGCCGGCACCCAGGGAAACCTACTAAACCTGTGCATTTTTGAAGACTAGAGACCGAGGGGAATCCAAGATGGGGTAACTTGTGGAGCTCTGACCAGGTTCTGTTACCCAGAATCCGTTGCAAACCTCAAAATTTGGCTAAAAAAATAGATTTCCCTCACATTTCGGTGACAGAAAGTTCTGGAATCTGAGAGGAGCCACAAATTTCCTTCCGCCCAGCGTTCCCCCAAGTCTCCCGATAAAAATGATACCTCACTTGTGTGGGTAGGCCTAGCGCCCGTGACAGGAAATGCCCCAAAACACAATGTGGACACATCCCATTTTTTGACAGAAAACAGAGGTGTTTTTTGCAAAGTGCCTACCTGTAGATTTTGGCCTCTAGCTCAGCCGGCACCCAGGGAAACCTACTAAACCTGTGCATTTTTTAAGACTAGAGACCGAGGGGAATCCAAGATGGGGTGACTTGTGGAGCTCTGACCAGGTTCTGTTACCCAGAATCCTTTGCAAACCTCAAATTTGGCTAAAAAAAACAAATTTTCCTCACATTTCGGTGACAGAAAGTTCTGGAATCTAAGAGGAGCCAGATATTTCCTTCCACCCAGCGTTCCCCCAAGTCTCGCGATAAAAATGATACCTCACTTGTGTGGGTAGGCCTAGCGTCCGCGACAGGAAATGCCCCAAAACACAACGTGGACACATCCCATTTTTTGACAGAAAACAGAGGTGTTTTCTGCAAAGTGCCTACCTGTAGATTTTGCCCGCTAGCTCGGCTGGCACCTGGGGAAACATACCAAACCTGTGCCTTTTTGAAAACTAGAGACCTAGGGGAATCCAAGATGGGTTGACTTGTGGGGCTCTGACCAGGTTCTGTTACCCAGAATCCGTTGCAAACCTCAAAATTTGGCTAAAAAAACAGATTTCCCTCACATTTCGGTGACAGAAAGTTCTGGAATCTGAGAGGAGCCACAAATTTCCTTCCGCCCAGCGTTCCCCCAAGTCTCCCGATAAAAATGATACCTTACTTGTGTGGGTAGGCCTAGCGCCTGCAACAGGAAATCCCCCAAAACACAACTTGGACACATCCCATTTTTTGACAGAAAACAGAGGTGTTTTCTGCAAAGTGCCTACCTGTAGATTTTGGCCGCTAGCTCGGCTGGCACCTGGGGAAACCTACCAAACCTGTGCCTTTTTGAAAACTAGAGACCGAGGGGAATCCAAGATGGGGTGACTTGTGGGGCTCTGACCAGGTTCTGTTACCCAGAATCCGTTGCAAACATCAAAATTTGGCTAAAAAAACACATTTCCCTCACATTTCGGTGACAGAAAGTTCTGGAATCTGAGAGGAGCCACACATTTCCTTCCGCCCAGCGTTCCCCCAAGTCGCCCCAAAAAAATGATACCTCACTTGTGTGGGTAGGCCTAGCGCCCGCGGCAGGAAATGCCCCAAAACACAACGTGGACACATCCCATTTTTTGACAGAAAACAGAGGTGTTTTTTGCAAAGTGCCTACCTGTAGATTTTGGCCTCTAGCTCAGCCGGCACCCAGGGAAACCTACCAAACCTGTGCATTTTTGAAGACTAGAGACCGAGGGGAATCCAAGATGGGGTGACTTGTGGAGCTCTGACCAGGTTCTGTTACCCAGAATCCTTTGCAAACCTCAAATTTGGCTGAAAAAACACATTTTCCTCACATTTCGGTTACAGAAAGTTCTGGAATCTAAGAGGAGCCAGATATTTCCTTCCACCCAGCGTTCCCCCAAGTCTCGCGATAAAAATGATACCTCACTTGTGTGGGTAGGCCTAGCGTCCACGACAGGAAATGCCCCAAAACACAACGTGGACACATCCCATTTTTTGACAGAAAACAGAGGTGTTTTCTGCAAAGTGCCTACCTGTAGATTTTGGCCGCTAGCTCGGCCGGCACCTGGGGAAACCTACCAAACCTGTGCCTTTTTGAAAACTAGAGACCTAGGGGAATCCAAGATGGGGTGACTTGTGGGGCTCTGACCAGGTTCTGTTACCCAGAATCCTTTGCAAACCTCAAAATTTGGCTGAAAAAACACATTTTCCTCACATTTCGGTGACAGACAGTTCTGGAATCTGAGAGGAGCCACAACTTTCCTTCCACTCAGCGTTCCCCCAAGTCTCCCGATAAAAATGATACCTCACTTGTGTGGGTAGGCCTAGCGCCAGCGACAGGAAATGCCCCAAAACACAACGTGGACACATCCCATTTTTTGACAGAAAACAGAGGTGTTTTTTGCAAAGTGCCTACCTGTAGATTTTGGCCTCTAGCTCAGCCGGCACCTAGAGAAACCTACCAAACCTGTGCATTTTTGAAAACTAGAGACCTAGGGAAATACAAGATGGGGTGACTTGTGGGGCTCTGACCAGGTTCTGTTACCCAGAATCCATTGCAAACCTCAAAATTTGGCTAAAAAAAACACATTTTCCTCACATTTCGGTGACAGAACGTTGTGGAATCTGAGAGGAGCCACACATTTCCTTCCACCCAGCGTTCCCCCAAGTCTCCTGATAAAAATGATACCTCACTTGTGTGGGTAGGCCTAGCGCCGGCGACAGGAAATCCCCCAAAACACAACGTGGACACATCCCATTTTTTGACAGAAAACAGAGGTGTTTTTTGCAAAGTGCCTACCGGTAGATTTTGGCCTCTAGGTCAGCCGGCACCTAGGGAACCCCTACCAAACCTGTGCATTTTTTAAAACTAGAGACCGAAGGGAATCCAAGATGGGGTGACTTGTGGGGCTCTGACCAGGTTCTGTTACCCAGAATCCTTTGCAAACCTCAAAATTTGGCTGAAAAAACACATTTTCCTCACATTTCGGTGTCAGACAGTTCTGGAATCTGAGAGGAGCCACGAATTTCCTTCTACTCAGCGTTCCCCCAAGTCTCCCGATAAAAATGATACCTCTCTTGTGTGGGTAGGCCTAGCGCCAGCGACAGGAAATGCCCCAAAACACAACGTGGACACATCCCATTTTTTGACAGAAAAAAGAGGTGTTTTTTGCAAAGTGCCTACCTGTAGATTTTGGCCTCTAGCTCAGCCGGCACCTAGATAAACCTACCAAATGTGTGCATTTTTTACAAACTAGAGACCTAGGGGAATCCAAGATGGGGTGACTTGTGGGGCTCTGACCAGGTTCTGTTACCCAGAATCCTTTGCAAACCTCAAAATTTGGCTAAAAAAAACACATTTCCCTCACATTTCGGTGACAGAACGTTGTGGAATCTGAGAGGAGCCACACATTTCCTTCCACCCAGCGTTCACCAAGTCTCCTGATAAAAATGATACCTCACTTGTGTGGGTAGGCCTAGCGCCGGCGACAGGAAATCCCCCAAAACACAACGTGGACACATCCTATTTTTTGACAGAAAACAGAGGTGTTTTTTGCAAAGTGCCTACCTGTAGATTTTGGCCTCTAGCTCAGCCGGCACCTAGGGAAACCAACCAAACCTGTGCATTTTTGAAAACTAGAGACCTAGGGGAATCCAAGATGGGGTGACTTGTGGGGCTCTGACCAGGTTCTGTTACCCAGAATCCTTTGCAAACCTCAAAATTTGGCTGAAAAAACACATTTTCCTCACATTTCGGTGTCAGACAGTTCTGGAATCTGAGAGGAGCCACGAATTTCCTTCTACTCAGCGTTCCCCCAAGTCTCTAAATAAAAATGATACCTCACTTGTGTGGGTAGGCCTAGCGCCAGCGACAGGAAATGCCCCAAAACACAACGTGGACACATCCCATTTTTTGACAGAAAAAAGAGGTGTTTTTTGCAAAGTGCCTACCTGTAGATTTTGGCCTCTAGCTCAGCCGGCACCTAGATAAACCTACCAAATGTGTGCATTTTTTACAAACTAGAGACCTAGGGGAATCCAAGATGGGGTGACTTGTGGGGCTCTGACCAGGTTCTGTTACCCAGAATCCTTTGCAAACCTCAAAATTTGGCTAAAAAAAACACATTTCCCTCACATTTCGGTGACAGAACGTTGTGGAATCTGAGAGGAGCCACACATTTCCATCCACCCAGCGTTCACCAAGTCTCCTGATAAAAATGATACCTCACTTGTGTGGGTAGGCCTAGCGCCGGCGACAGGAAATCCCCCAAATCACAACGTGGACACATCCCATTTTTTGACAGAAAACAGAGTTGTTTTTTGCAAAGTGCCTACCTGTAAATTTTGGCCTCTAGCTCAGCCAGCACCCAGGGAAACCGACCAAACCTGTGCATTTTCGAAGACTAGAGACCAAGGGGAATCCAAGATGGGGTGACTTGTGGAGCTCTGACCAGGTTCTGTTACCCAGAATCCGTTGTAAACCTCAAAATTTGGCTAAAAAAACACATTTTCCTCACATTTCGGTGACAGAAAGTTCTGGAATCTGAGAGGAGCCAATAATTTCCTTCCGCCCAGCGTTCCCCCAAGTCTCCCGACAAAAATGATACCTCACTTGTGTGGGTAGGCCTAGTGCCCGCGACAGGAAATCCCCCAAAACACAACGTGGACACATCCCATTTTTTGACAGAAAACAGAGGTGTTTTTTACAAAGTGCCTACCTGTAGATTTTGGCCTCTAGCTCAGCCGGCACCAAGGGAAACCTACTATACCTGTGCATTTTTGAAGACTAGAGACCGAGGGGAATCCAAGATGGGGTGACTTGTGGAGTTCTGACCAGGTTCTGTTACCCAGAATCCTTTGCAAAACTCAAATTTGGCTAAAAAAACACATTTTCCTCACATTTCGGTGACAGAAAGTTCTGGAATCTAAGAGGAGCCAGATATTTCCTTCCACCCAGCGTTCCCCCAAGTCTCGCGATAAAAATGATACCTCACTTGTGTGGGTAGGCCTAGCGTCCGCGACAGGAAATGCCCCAAAACACAACGTGGACACATCCCATTTTTTGACAGAAAACAGAGGTGTTTTCTGCAAAGTGCCTACCTGTAGATTTTGGCCGCTAGCTCGGCTGGCACCTGGGGAAACCTACCAAACCTGTGCCTTTTTGAAAACTAGAGACCTAGGGGAATCCAAGATGGGGTGACTTGTGGGGCTCTGACCAGGTTCTGTTACCCAGAATCCGTTGCAAACCTCAAAATTTGGCTAAAAAAACACTTTTCCCTCACATTTCGGTGACAGAAAGTTCTGGAATCTGAGAGGAGCCACAAATTTCCTTCCGCCCAGCATTCCCCCAAGTCTCCCGATAAAAATGATACCTCACTTGTGTGGGTAGGCCTAGCGCCCATGACAGGAAATGCCCCAAAACACAACGTGGACACATCCCATTTTTTGACAGAAAACAGAGGTGTTTTTTGCAAAGTGCCTACCTGTAGATTTTGGCCTCTAGCTCAGCCGGAACCCAGGGAAACCTACTAAACCTGTGCATTTTTGAAGACTAGAGACCGAGGGGAATCCAAGATGGGGTGACTTGTGGAGCTCTGACCAGGTTCTGTTACCCAGAATCCTTTGCAAACCTCAAATTTGGCTAAAAAAAACACATTTTCCTCACATTTCGGTGACAGAGAGTTCTGGAATCTAAGAGGAGCCAGATATTTCCTTCCACCCAGCGTTCCCCCAAGTCTCGCGATAAAAATGATACCTCACTTGTGTGGGTAGGCCTAGCGTCCGCGACAGGAAATGCCCCAAAACACAACGTGGACACATCCCATTTTTTGACAGAAAACAGAGGTGTTTTCTGCAAAGTGCCTACCTGTAGATTTTGCCCGCTAGCTCGGCTGGCACCTGGGGAAACCTACCAAACCTGTGCCTTTTTGAAAACTAGAGACCTAGGGGAATCCAAGATGGGTTGACTTGTGGGGCTCTGACCAGGTTCTGTTACCCAGAATCCGTTGCAAACCTCAAAATTTGGCTAAAAAAACAGATTTCCCTCACATTTCGGTGACAGAAAGTTCTGGAATCTGAGAGGAGCCACAAATTTCCTTCCGCCCAGCGTTCCCCCAAGTCTCCCGATAAAATGATACCTCACTTGTGTGGGTAGGCCTAGCGCCCGCGACAGAAAATCCCCCAAAACACAACGTGGACACATCCCATTTTTTGACAGAAAACAGAGGTGTTTTTTGCAAAGTGCCTACCTGTAGATTTTGGCCTCTAGCTCAGCCGGCACCCAGGGAAACCTACCAAACCTGTGCATTTTTGAAGACTAGAGACCGAGGGGAATCCAAGATGGGGTGACTTGTGGAGCTCTGACCAGGTTCTGTTACCAAGAATCCTTTGCAAACCTCAAATTTGGCTAAAAAAACACATTTTCCTCACTTTTCGGTTACAGAAAGTTCTGGAATCTAAGAGGAGCCAGATATTTCCTTCCACCCAGCGTTTCCCCAAGTCTCGCGATAAAAATGATACCTCACTTGTGTGGGTAGGCCTAGCGTCCGCGACAGGAAATGCCCCAAAACACAACGTGGACACAACTCATTTTTTGACAGAAAACAGAGGTGTTTTCTGCAAAGTGCCTACCTGTAGATTTTGGCCGCTAGCTCGGCCGGCACCTGGGGAAACCTACCAAACCTGTGCCTTTTTGAAAACTAGAGACCTAGGGGAATCCAAGATGGGGTGACTTGTGGAGCTCTGACCAGGTTCTGTTACCCAGAATCCGTTGCAAACCTCAAATTTGACTAAAAAAACACATTTTCCTCACATTTCGGTTACAGAAAGTTCTGGAATCTAAGAGGAGCCAGATATTTCCTTCCACCCAGCGTTCCCCCAAGTCTCGCGATAAAAATGATACCTCACTTGTGTGGGTAGGCCTAGCGCCCGCGACAGGAAATGCCCCAAAACACAACGTGGACACATCCCATTTTTTGACAGAAAACAGAGGTGTTTTTTGCAAAGTGCCTACCTGTAGATTTTGGCCTCTAGCTCAGCCGGCACCCAGGGAAACCTACCAAACCTGTGCATTTTCGAAGACTAGAGACCGAGGGGAATCCAAGATGGGGTGACTTGTGGAGCTCTGACCAGGTTCTGTTACCCAGAATCCTTTGCAAACCTCAAATTTGGCTAAAAAAACAAATTTTCCTCACATTTCGGTTACAGAAAGTTCTGGAATCTAAGAGGAGCCAGATATTTCCTTCCACCCAGCGTTCCCCCAAGTCTCGCGATAAAAATGATACCTCACTTGTGTGGGTAGGCCTAGCGTACGCGACAGGAAATGCCCCAAAACACAACGTGGACACAACTCATTTTTTGACAGAAAACAGAGGTGTTTTTTGCAAAGTGCCTACCTGTAGATTTTGGCCTCTAGCTCAGCCGGCACCCAGGGAAACCTACTAAACCTGTGCATTTTTTAAGACTAGAGACCGAGGGGAATCCAAGATGGGGTGACTTGTGGAGCTCTGGCCAGGTTCTGTTACCCAGAATCCTTTGCAAACCTCAAATTTGGCTAAAAAAACAAATTTTAATCACATTTCGGTGACAGAAAGTTCTGGAATCTAAGAGGAGCCAGATATTTCCTTCCACCCAGCGTTCCGCCAAGTCTCGCGATAAAAATGATACCTCACTTGTGTGGGTAGGCCTAGCGTCCGTGAGAGGAAATGCCCCCAAACACAACGTGGACACATCCCATTTTTTGACAGAAAACAGAGGTGTTTTCTGCAAAGTGCCTACCTGTAGATTTTGGCCGCTAGCTCGGCTGGCACCTGAGGAAACCTACCAAACCTGTGCCTTTTTGAAAACTAGAGACCTAGGGGAATCCAAGATGGGGTGACTTGTGGGGCTCTGACCAGGTTCTGTTACCCAGAATCTGTTGCAAACCTCAAAATTTGGCTAAAAAAAACACATTTCCCTCACATTTCGGTGACAGAAAGTTCTGGAATCTGAGAGGAGCCACAAATTTCCTTCCGCCCAGCGTTCCCCCAAGTCTCCCGATAAAAATGATACCTCACTTGTGTGGGTAGGGCCTAGCGCCCGCGACAGGAAATGCCCCAAAACACAACGTGGACACATCCCATTTTTTGACAGAAAACAGAGGTGTTTTTTGCAAAGTGCCTACCTGTAGATTTTGGCCTCTAGCTCAGCCGGCACCCAGGGAAACCTACTAAACCTGTGCATTTTTGAAGACTAGAGACCGAGGGGAATACAAGATGGGGTGACTTGTGGAGCTCTGACCAGGTTCTGTTACCCAGAATCCTTTGCAAACCTCAAATTTGGCTAAAAAAAACACATTTTCCTCACATTTCGGTGACAGAAAGTTCTGGAATCTAAGAGGAGCCAGATATTTCCTTCCACCCAGCGTTCCCCCATGCCTCGCGATAAAAATGATACCTCACTTGTGTGGGTAGGCCTAGCGTCCGCGACAGGAAATGCCCCCAAACACAACGTGGACACATCCCATTTTTTGACAGAAAACAGAGGTGTTTTTTGCAAAGTGCCTACCTGTAGATTTCGGCCTCTAGGTCAGCCGGCACCTAGGGAAACCTACCAAACCTGTGCATTTTTGAAAACTAGAGACCTAGGGGAATCCAAGATGGGGTGACTTGTGGGGCTCTGACCAGGTTCTGTTACCCAGAATCCTTTCCAAACCTCAAAATTTGGCTGAAAAAACACATTTTCCTCACATTTCGGTGACAGACAGTTCTGGAATCTGAGAGGAGCCACGAATTTCCTTCTACTCAGCGTTCCCCCAAGTCTCCCGATAAAAATGATACCTCACTTGTGTGGGTAGGCCTAGCGCCAGCGACAGGAAATGCCCCAAAACACAACGTGGACACATCCCATTTTTTGACAGAAAAAAGAGGTGTTTTTTGCAATGTGCCTACCTGTAGATTTTGGCCTCTAGCTCAGCCGGCACCTAGATAAACCTACCAAACGTGTGCATTTTTTACAAACTAGAGACCTAGGGGAATCCAAGATGGGGTGACTTGTGGGGCTCTGACCAGGTTCTGTTACCCAGAATCCTTTGCAAACCTCAAAATTTGGCTAAAAAAACACATTTCCCTCACATTTCGGTGACAGAACGTTGAGGAATCTGAGAGGAGCCACACATTTCCTTCCACCCAGCGTTCCACCAAGTCTCTTGATAAAAATGATACCTCACTTGTGTGGGTAGGCCTAGCGCCGGCGACAGGAAATCCCCCAAAACACAACGTGGACACATCCCATTTTTTGACAGACAACAGAGGTGTTTTTTGCAAAGTGCCTACCTGTAAATTTTGGCCTCTAGCTCAGCCGGCACCCAGGGAAACCGACCAAACCTGTGCATTTTCGAAGACTAGAGACCGAGGGGAATCCAAGATGGGGTGACTTGTGGAGCTCTGATCAGGTTCTGTTACCCAGAATCCGTTGCAAACCTCAAAATTTGGCTAAAAAAACACATTTTCCTCAAATTTCGGTGACAGAAAGTTCTGGAATCTGAGAGGAGCCACAAATTTCCTTCCGCCCAGCGTTCCCCCAAGTCTCCCGAAAAAATGATACCTCACTTGTGTGGGTAGGCCTAGCGCCCGCGACAGGAAATCCCCCAAAACACAACGTGGACACATCCCATTTTTTGACAGAAAACAGAGGTGTTTTTTGCAAAGTGCCTACCTGTAGATTTTGGCCTCTAGCTCAGCCGGCACCCAGGGAAACCTACTAAACCTGTGCATTTTTTAAGACTAGAGACCGAGGGGAATCCAAGATGGGGTGACTTGTGGAGCTCTGACCAGGTTCTGTTACCCAGAATCAATTGCAAACCTCAAATTTGGCTAAAAAAAGACATTTTCCTCACATTTCGGTGACAGAAAGTTCTGGAATCTAAGAGGAGCCAGATATTTCCTTCCACCCAGCGTTCCCCCAAGTCTCGCGATAAAAATGATACCTCACTTGTGTGGGTAGGCCTAGCGTCCGCGACAGGAAATGCCCCAAAACACAACGTGGACACATCCCATTTTTTGACAGAAAACAGAGGTGTTTTCTGCAAAGTGCCTACCTGTAGATTTTGGCCGCTAGCTCGGCTGGCAACTGGGGAAACCTACCAAACCAGGGCCTTTTTGAAAACTAGAGACCTAGGGGAATCCAAGATGGGGTGACTTGTGGGGCTCTGACCAGGTTCTGTTACCCAGAATCCGTTGCAAACCTCAAAATTTGGCTAAAAAAACACATTTCCCTCACATTTCGGTGACAGAAAGTTCTGGAATCTGAGAGGAGCCACAAATTTCCTTCCGCCCAGCGTTCCCCCAAGTCTCCCGATAAAAATGATACCTCACTTGTGTGGGTAGGCCTAGCGCCCGCGACACGAAATGCCCCAAAACACAACGTGGACACATCCCATTTTTTGACAGAAAACAGAGGTGTTTTTTGCAAAGTGCCTACCTGTAGATTTAGGCCTCTAACTCAGCCGGCACCCAGGGAAACCTACCAAACCTGTGCATTTTTGAAGACTAGAGACCGAGGGGAATCCAAGATGGGGTGACTTGTGGAGCTCTGACCAGGTTCTGTTACCAAGAATCCTTTGCAAACCTCAAATTTGGCTAAAAAAACACATTTTCCTCACATTTCGGTGACAGAAAGTTCTGGAATCTAAGAGGAGCCAGATATTTCCTTCCACACAGCGTTCCCCAAGTCTCGCGATAAAAATGATACCTCACTTGTGTGGGTGGCCTAGCGTCCACGACAGGAAATGCCCCAAAACACAACGTGGACACATCCCATTTTTTGACAGAAAACAGAGGTGTTTCCTGCAGAGTGCCTACCTGTAGATTTTGGCCGCTAGCTCGGCCGGCACCTGGGGAAACCTACCAAACCTGTGCCTTTTTGAAAACTAGAGACCTAGGGGAATCCAAGATGAGGTGACTTGTGGGGCTCTGACCAGGTTCTGTTACCCAGAATCCTTTGCAAACCTCAAAATTTGGCTGAAAAAACAAATTTTCCTCACATTTCGGTGACAGACAGTTCTGGAATCTGAGAAGAGCCACAACTTTCCTTCCACTCAGCGTTCCCCCAAGTCTCCCGATAAAAATGATACCTCACTTGTGTGGGTAGGCCTAGCGCCAGCGACAGGAAATGCCCCAAAACACAACGTGGACACATCCCATTTTTTGACAGAAAACAGAGGTGTTTTTTGCAAAGTGCCTACCTGTAGATTTTGGCCTCTAGCTCAGCCGGCACCTAGAGAAACCTACCAAACCTGTGCATTTTTGAAAACTAGAGACCTAGGGAAATCCAAGATGGGGTGACTTGTGGGGCTCTGACCAGGTTCTGTTACCCAGAATCCTTTGCAAACCTCAAAATTTGGCTAAAAAAAACACATTTCCCTCACATTTCGGTGACAGAACGTTGTGGAATCTGAGAGGAGCCACACATTTCCTTCCACCCAGCGTTCACCAAGTCTCCTGATAAAAATGATACCTCACTTGTGTGGGTAGGCCTAGCGCCGGCGACAGGAAATCCCCCAAAACACAACGTGGACACATCCTATTTTTTGACAGAAAACAGAGGTGTTTTTTGCAAAGTGCCTACCTGTAGATTTTGGCCTCTAGCTCAGCCGGCACCTAGGGAAACCAACCAAACCTGTGCATTTTTGAAAACTAGAGACCTAGGGGAATCCAAGATGGGGTGACTTGTGGGGCTCTGACCAGGTTCTGTTACCCAGAATCCTTTGCAAACCTCAAAATTTGGCTGAAAAAACACATTTTCCTCACATTTCGGTGTCAGACAGTTCTGGAATCTGAGAGGAGCCACGAATTTCCTTCTACTCAGCGTTCCCCCAAGTCTCTAAATAAAAATGATACCTCACTTGTGTGGGTAGGCCTAGCGCCAGCGACAGGAAATGCCCCAAAACACAACGTGGACACATCCCATTTTTTGACAGAAAAAAGAGGTGTTTTTTGCAAAGTGCCTACCTGTAGATTTTGGCCTCTAGCTCAGCCGGCACCTAGATAAACCTACCAAATGTGTGCATTTTTTACAAACTAGAGACCTAGGGGAATCCAAGATGGGGTGACTTGTGGGGCTCTGACCAGGTTCTGTTACCCAGAATCCTTTGCAAACCTCAAAATTTGGCTAAAAAAAAACACATTTCCCTCACATTTCGGTGACAGAACGTTGTGGAATCTGAGAGGAGCCACACATTTCCATCCACCCAGCGTTCACCAAGTCTCCTGATAAAAATGATACCTCACTTGTGTGGGTAGGCCTAGCGCCGGCGACAGGAAATCCCCAAATCACAACGTGGACACATCCCATTTTTTGACAGAAAACAGAGTTGTTTTTTGCAAAGTGCCTACCTGTAAATTTTGGCCTCTAGCTCAGCCAGCACCCAGGGAAACCGACCAAACCTGTGCATTTTCGAAGACTAGAGACCAAGGGGAATCCAAGATGGGGTGACTTGTGGAGCTCTGACCAGGTTCTGTTACCCAGAATCCGTTGTAAACCTCAAAATTTGGCTAAAAAAAACACATTTTCCTCACATTTCGGTGACAGAAAGTTCTGGAATCTGAGAGGAGCCAATAATTTCCTTCCGCCCAGCGTTCCCCCAAGTCTCCCGACAAAAATGATACCTCACTTGTGTGGGTAGGCCTAGTGCCCCGCGACAGGAAATCCCCCAAAACACAACGTGGACACATCCCATTTTTTGACAGAAAACAGAGGTGTTTTTTACAAAGTGCCTACCTGTAGATTTTGGCCTCTAGCTCAGCCGGCACCAAGGGAAACCTACTATACCTGTGCATTTTTGAAGACTAGAGACCGAGGGGAATCCAAGATGGGGTGACTTGTGGAGTTCTGACCAGGTTCTGTTACCCAGAATCCTTTGCAAAACTCAAATTTGGCTAAAAAAACACATTTTCCTCACATTTCGGTGACAGAAAGTTCTGGAATCTAAGAGGAGCCAGATATTTCCTTCCACCCAGCGTTCCCCCAAGTCTCGCGATAAAAATGATACCTCACTTGTGTGGGTAGGCCTAGCGTCCGCGACAGGAAATGCCCCAAAACACAACGTGGACACATCCCATTTTTTGACAGAAAACAGAGGTGTTTTCTGCAAAGTGCCTACCTGTAGATTTTGGCCGCTAGCTCGGCTGGCACCTGGGGAAACCTACCAAACCTGTGCCTTTTTGAAAACTAGAGACCTAGGGGAATCCAAGATGGGGTGACTTGTGGGGCTCTGACCAGGTTCTGTTACCCAGAATCCGTTGCAAACCTCAAAATTTGGCTAAAAAAACACTTTTCCCTCACATTTCGGTGACAGAAAGTTCTGGAATCTGAGAGGAGCCACAAATTTCCTTCCGCCCAGCATTCCCCCAAGTCTCCCGATAAAAATGATACCTCACTTGTGTGGGTAGGCCTAGCGCCCATGACAGGAAATGCCCCAAAACACAATGTGGACACATCCCATTTTTTGACAGAAAACAGAGGTGTTTTTTGCAAAGTGCCTACCTGTAGATTTTGGCCTCTAGCTCAGCCGGAACCCAGGGAAACCTACTAAACCTGTGCATTTTTGAAGACTAGAGACCGAGGGGAATCCAAGATGGGGTGACTTGTGGAGCTCTGACCAGGTTCTGTTACCCAGAATCCTTTGCAAACCTCAAATTTGGCTAAAAAAAACACATTTTCCTCACATTTCGGTGACAGAGAGTTCTGGAATCTAAGAGGAGCCAGATATTTCCTTCCACCCAGCGTTCCCCCAAGTCTCGCGATAAAAATGATACCTCACTTGTGTGGGTAGGCCTAGCGTCCGCGACAGGAAATGCCCCAAAACACAACGTGGACACATCCCATTTTTTGACAGAAAACAGAGGTGTTTTCTGCAAAGTGCCTACCTGTAGATTTTGCCCGCTAGCTCGGCTGGCACCTGGGGAAACCTACCAAACCTGTGCCTTTTTGAAAACTAGAGACCTAGGGGAATCCAAGATGGGTTGACTTGTGGGGCTCTGACCAGGTTCTGTTACCCAGAATCCGTTGCAAACCTCAAAATTTGGCTAAAAAAACAGATTTCCCTCACATTTCGGTGACAGAAAGTTCTGGAATCTGAGAGGAGCCACAAATTTCCTTCCGCCAGCGTTCCCCCAAGTCTCCCGATAAAAATGATACCTCACTTGTGTGGGTAGGCCTAGCGCCCGCGACAGAAAATCCCCCAAAACACAACGTGGACACATCCCATTTTTTGACAGAAAACAGAGGTGTTTTTTGCAAAGTGCCTACCTGTAGATTTTGGCCTCTAGCTCAGCCGGCACCCAGGGAAACCTACCAAACCTGTGCATTTTTGAAGACTAGAGACCGAGGGGAATCCAAGATGGGGTGACTTGTGGAGCTCTGACCAGGTTCTGTTACCAAGAATCCTTTGCAAACCTCAATTTGGCTAAAAAAACACATTTTCCTCACTTTTCGGTTACAGAAAGTTCTGGAATCTAAGAGGAGCCAGATATTTCCTTCCACCCAGCGTTTCCCCAAGTCTCGCGATAAAAATGATACCTCACTTGTGTGGGTAGGCCTAGCGTCCGCGACAGGAAATGCCCCAAAACACAACGTGGACACAACTCATTTTTTGACAGAAAACAGAGGTGTTTTCTGCAAAGTGCCTACCTGTAGATTTTGGCCGCTAGCTCGGCCGGCACCTGGGGAAACCTACCAAACCTGTGCCTTTTTGAAAACTAGAGACCTAGGGGAATCCAAGATGGGGTGACTTGTGGAGCTCTGACCAGGTTCTGTTACCCAGAATCCGTTGCAAACCTCAAATTTGACTAAAAAAACACATTTTCCTCACATTTCGGTTACAGAAAGTTCTGGAATCTAAGAGGAGCCAGATATTTCCTTCCACCCAGCGTTCCCCCAAGTCTCGCGATAAAAATGATACCTCACTTGTGTGGGTAGGCCTAGCGCCCGCGACAGGAAATGCCCCAAAACACAACGTGGACACATCCCATTTTTTGACAGAAAACAGAGGTGTTTTTTGCAAAGTGCCTACCTGTAGATTTTGGCCTCTAGCTCAGCCGGCACCCAGGGAAACCTACCAAACCTGTGCATTTTCGAAGACTAGAGACCGAGGGGAATCCAAGATGGGGTGACTTGTGGAGCTCTGACCAGGTTCTGTTACCCAGAATCCTTTGCAAACCTCAAATTTGGCTAAAAAAACAAATTTTCCTCACATTTCGGTTACAGAAAGTTCTGGAATCTAAGAGGAGCCAGATATTTCCTTCCACCCAGCGTTCCCCCAAGTCTCGCGATAAAAATGATACCTCACTTGTGTGGGTAGGCCTAGCGTACGCGACAGGAAATGCCCCAAAACACAACGTGGACACAACTCATTTTTTGACAGAAAACAGAGGTGTTTTTTGCAAAGTGCCTACCTGTAGATTTTGGCCTCTAGCTCAGCCGGCACCCAGGGAAACCTACTAAACCTGTGCATTTTTTAAGACTAGAGACCGAGGGGAATCCAAGATGGGGTGACTTGTGGAGCTCTGGCCAGGTTCTGTTACCCAGAATCCTTTGCAAACCTCAAATTTGGCTAAAAAAACAAATTTTAATCACATTTCGGTGACAGAAAGTTCTGGAATCTAAGAGGAGCCAGATATTTCCTTCC